>NW_009942713.1:0-54030 GCF_000696875.1 Nestor notabilis | reverse complement strand
ACCCTAACTATTCTACGATTCTATGATTTTAAACAGTAGAGGAATCTCCTTTTCATTATATATACCTTTATGGGTGTCATGAAATAGTCAATAAAAGCCCCATTTCTGGTTACAGAAGCACTTCCCTGCCTCAGGCACAACCATAGAAACAACCCCATTCTGCCAAGGGGCTAAGGAGACATATATGGAGTATGACCACAATGCCAGAAAAGTTCTGAGTAGCATGGAGACCCATATAGGAGCCCGGGGAATACAAGCCTAGCCTACAGTAGGTAGACACAACTTACTGTTACAGCTCCACCACTAACCCAATCTAATTCACATGGTGTTACTATCAGCAAGTGGAATCACAGATGGCAAAAAGGACAACTGCTTCAATAGTAGAAGGGCCTCTGCAGAGGCTTTCCTTCTTCCCCTGCATCTGATTTTGTGTCTCTGCATGTTCTTGTCTCTTAAGTTAGCCTGAACCTTTTGTCAGCATGAGCAAGAACTGCACTGGTTTCCCATAAGCATTTCTTCTTTGGTATCAACACAGATGCACTTGCACAGTACAAACAAAAGTGTGTCTTGCCAAGAAATGAAGATATTCCATATACAGGGCTGTGGAATCTGAAATGTTATCTGGTTTTGACCCTTTACTCTGGAAACATCTGTTCTCATGAGTAAATCTTTTGAGAACAATCCTCATTTTACACAAACTGAAGATGTGGTGACATACAGACAGAGGATCAGGTCTCATGACATTCCACACTACCCACAAAGTGCCTCTAGGACTCAGACTTTAGATTTTAATAGATCTGGGAAAAAATTCATGCTTTGCTCTATTCTTATAGAATAGTTATTGAATTTGGGGTACTAAATAAATAACCCTAGTCCACAAACCCCTTTTGCACAAAATTCTGAGCAGTTTATTAATGCTTGTCTCTATATTTGAATACATGAAGGACTTCCAGCAATATAGTCTTTACTGTAATTATTTCATCTTTCTATTTGTCATGGATAACTTCATTTTGCTGAAAAAAGTTATGACAGGAAGCATTATTGTATTAAATTGTATCATCTATCACTAAGTGCTGAAAATGTGAAAATAGGATGAGTTCCACATTACTTAAAAGTGAGCATTTTTATTTTATTTTTATGAATGGGAAAGTAAAATTATTGTGTCTAACAATTATATATGACCAGATAAATTGTTAATATAATAGATATTTTATATATATATTAGTACTGTACCAATATTAATATTGGTATAATTATTAGTATATAATATATATGTTAGTACAGATGCTATGACATGGGTATGGCTTGGGGATGAAAGCTGATTTTTAGCTAAAGAGGACTGAAAGCCCTGTTCATTTCAAGTTATCCAGCAATTTGGTCTATTTATAGTTTCTAAAATATCATTACATGGTCAGTAAGAAACAGCCTCCAGGATACTTTAAAAACCCAATTAAGAAAACAAAATTAAACCCAGTTTTTTCTCAACAACAGGCTTAACATCAAGGGGTAACATTAGAAAAGATGAAGAAAGAGACTCTGCAATGTGAATTTGTCACTGATAGCTTGGGTTATTGCAGAGCACACCTCTCGTAGCACTCATACTCTGCTCCAGCAAACTGCACTATCAGCCCAGTTGGCTCTCCTCGTACACACTGTATAAGACCATGTTTAGGAGGGCAATGGCATATGAGTGTGACTAATGAGGGAAGATAAACTTCAATGTTTTATGCTAAACTACTAAAACAATTCATTTGAAAAATGTGACATAATAGCACATTAATCTCAGCCTACAGATGGGGAAAAAAAAAGAGCCAGCAAATTCTATTGCAGCTCAAAACCCAGGGGAAAACTTTCAATGTAAACACCAATATACAGCTCTAATTTGAGAAGTGTCTGTAAAAAACAATTCTTGGAATTCATGCTTTAGAGATTTCCAGATTTAAATTTGCTCAGCCTGCAAGTAGATGTGCCCTCATACATGCCAACTCAATCTGGAACATGAGCATTAAACCAGGCCTTTCCTCCCCATCCAGTTGCATTAATGGAAATCAGGACCAAATTAGGATACTGGTTATATACTGTACCTGCACAAAAGCTGCTGTCAGACAAATGCAGCTGATTGCACCAGTAAACACTTCTGCAGAAGATGCACCATGAAGAATTTGGCACACCTCACTCAGCTGTGCTGGCCCTGCCACGTTAGCAAAACATAAGACAAACACATGTGTCACCAGTGACAACAAATTACATTCTTTGATACTAGACGAAAATCAATCCTGACTCTAATTCTGAGGATTCTTCTGATGTGAGATTCTGCCAAACGAAAAACGCCTGAACAGGCCAGGGCTCCCTGAACAAGCCCTCCTTATCCTAGGACTGCTCTTCTAGCAAGATAATGGTGTTGCTTCAAGACCAATGTGTTCTCTTCAGTTTCATTTCATTTTACACCTTCAGAGCTCAGGGTCCCCTTCCAGGAAGCAGAAGCTATGGATTCAAGCTTACCTATGGCTGAGATAGGTCTAGAACCACTATCTATCACTGCTGCTCTTCTTTCATGTATATGAAAAGAATAAAATGCTACTTGTACCTAAGTGCATGAAGCAATGTTATAGTAAGCATGCTCCTTCACAGATTCATGAACAGGCTCTTTGTACCTAACTTTCTCTGCAGGTAACTTGAAAGCAATTTTGCATTCCAAACCAAAATCATTTTGCAAAAACTACTTTTTTTTTTTTTTAAGGTAGAGTTCCTTTTTTTCTTTTTTTTGTCCAGCCAGGGCTTTAACAACGCACAGTTACACACACAGCTGCATCTTGCCTGCTTAAGTCAACACTAGCTTCCTCCACTTAGCAACTTCACATGCCTTTAAACTGAAAAAGCCATCACTGCTTGTTAATAGGAGTTGATGTTGTACTGGCGAAGTACACACAGTAAATAAGGCTGGGAGTACAGTAGGCCATCTACAGCGAGGATTCAAATCAAGAATGTCAGGCAGTGCTGCTGCTCCATCTCGGGTTCAGCCACAAACTAGAACTGAAAAATAGCAATAATTACAAGCCTGTACAGTGGTCATTGGCAGGGTTATTTTGTCAAGGAAACGAGTCCTACCAAACAGCAGGTGTGTCAGTGGAGCCACTAATACTCCCTGAGCAGAAAGAAGCACGATCTACTTTTTACTGCATGCAGCTTTTAGCGTCATTTTCACTCCCTGGTATTTGGGCTTACACTAACATTTTGATCACAGTAGCTATTATTTGAGAGACTTTTGCCAGTGTTAGTGCATATAATTCCCCAAAGTAATTGGTCCCCAATGGATAGAGCACTTTACCTGCTATTTACTATTTCGTTAAGCAACAGAAACATTGCAAAAATATCATGACTGTGCTCTATTGCCCTGCCGCAGCTAGAGAGAAACTAGATCTAGCTTTGTCCTTACAGGTGTAAGGAGAGAGCTCAAGGATGCCAAATTTTCTGTCTCTTTTCAAGGTAGTGTTATACTTCACCTGGGATTTTTCATACACACTCTGCAGGAGACAGCAGTGACTACTGAGCACAAAGACATCCTGTTGACTCCTTCTTGTATGAGGGATGAAAAAAAAAATCATGCAGTTGAAAGGCAAACATAGACTGGACTACTGTGGCATCAGTACTGGCTTTGCCATATGCCATGGTTTGGTGGCTACTTTCCACCACCCATCTGAAGAGATCAGGAGAACTGTGTGGTATTTTCAAAACCGATGCTCTCCAATGAACTTCTGCATTGGCTTTGGGGTTTATTGCTTGTTTCTGTTTGGTTGGTAGATTTTCGGTTTGTTAATATCAGAATGGCCATATTCTTGTCCAAACAAAAAACTGAGGAAAAATCAGATTATAAAAAATGTCCACTATATCAAAAGAAAGGGTACCAAACTTAAGAGGTGACTAAGGCTGCAGGAAGAAAAAAAAAACCAAAACCAAACATAGAATTGAAGAGTGCTGTCTGCTAATAACTACAGAAGTTCTACACCATCTGCTAATTTCCCCTTTGTCAGCTGCACAAGGAAACCACATGAGAGACACCATAATAAACAGAGGTATTTTTTCCCTCTTGAGTTCATAAGTCTCCAGAACCGGTGGCATATATGTTCACTTACACTCAAGCTGTTAATATATACAAGTGAGAAGAGAACCAGTATTTTTATCAATGTGGAATAGCAGCTGAGACCGACAACACAACCTCCGCAGAGGGACACATCCATATGTTACACAATAATGAATGCCAGAAAAATAATACAGTGTTGAGGCTTCTCTTGGAGAACTCTATTCAAAGGCACTTTAACTAGAGGTCAAAAAACCATTATCCATGAAGACTTTGCAAAAACTCACCTAGCATGAGAATTCAGGAAAAATCTTTTGCAAAGTCCACGCATTAATCCCCAGACCTGCTTCTATTATCCTCTCAGGACACATACTACCTCCTGCCAAAGCTCTGCTATACATATAGTATATTTCTTGATCTTTTCTGTTGCCTCGTAAAGGTTTTTGAATTTGCTGCCAAGTCAACCCCTGAAGCACAGATGGGGAATAAAAAGCATCTTACCTCCTAGCATACTATTCCATATCATGTTTTCTACTATTTTCAAGCTGTACAATCTCTCAAGCTGCACGACATATTTGCTTCCCTTGGGAGACTATTTCACACACATGCAGAATCCTAATGTCCCTTGTGCATATTCTTGTATGTGAGGTTTAAAGCTGTGACAGAGAAAGGAGCCCTCTGCTCTTACCTCTTTTCAACTCACTCTTCCAGCAACAGGAGGAAGAATTGCCAGGAAGCTGTTTTATAGGTTTCTCATCCAAAACTTCAGACTGAGGTGTAAGCAGAAAGGCACTTTTGGCACTCTGTTGGTGAGCACAGAAAGTATCACCTGTCACATCCTGATCAGAGGTGCAGACTTTATCAAGACTTCTGATTCTGGCTTGTGTCATTTTCATAAGAAATGTGGGAAATGTGGGTTAAATTAGCCTAATGTAAGTTATGACCATAATGGAACTACATAGTTTTCAGTAAGCCCCTAACAAACCACAGAGGAATCAAGCAACATTCTTCAAAAGTTTACTTTAAAATATCAAAATCTATTTGTATTTCATTGTCTAAGTCAGGAAGGAAAAGTATTACATTTACAGGTAACTCCTGTCAGCTTACGAGAGGAAAGTAAAACAAGAATCAAAAAGTTTTTGCCATACAACATGGTGTTATAAATAAACAGGATGGAGCACTGAGGAATAATGTACAGTATCATATACATACAGTTGTTATATATTATAGCTAGGAATAATAGCATAAGACCTAGAAGTTTCGGAGTAACAGCTCAAGCAGCAGATCTGCAAAACACAGGGCTGGGAATTATAGCACTATACAGCTATGAGTCAAGAAAATCAGACAGGCCAAATAGGAAAATCACATAAAGTAATCTTCCCACTCTGCTCAGATGTAATAAAATCTCAGCTAAAATATTGTACCAAGCCTTGGCCATCATGTTTCCAGAGATACAAGAATCAGTTGAAGAGTACCAGAGAAGAGAAAAATCAGTAAAGTTATTGTAATCAGTTATTATGTAAACAATCAGTATGAATAAACAGAGGTGTAGAGAAAACAAACTGTGAGGAAAACAGTGAAAACACTATAGTTGTTTATGCAACAAGACAACTGAAGAGAGATATTATGTCCAGATGATGTAATTTGTAACAAAGAGTCACTGAAAAGAGGGTAAACCAGCTCATGTCCATTGGAGACAGAACACTGAGTTAGCTCTCTTCTCTCTGCAGAAGGGAAGGCTCATGGGGGACCTCATTGTAGTATTCCAGTACTTAAAGGGTGGCTACAATGAGAATGGAGGCACTCTCTTCACCAGGAGCCATATGGAGAAGACAAGCATCAGTGGGGTACAAGTTGCAGTGGAAGAAGCAATTTTTTTTACAGTGAGATCAATGACTGGAACAACCTCCCCAGGAATGTGGTAGAGTACGCATCACTGGACAGTTTCAAGACGCAAAAAGATCATCTCATCTAGACTCCCTATCCCACGAAAGGTTGGACCTGACAGCCTTTCAAGGTCCTTTTCAACCTGGGCTATTCTCCAAGTCTTCAGCTTCTCTTCTTACACCACTGGTGGCACAGGTAAGAAGTGACATATATAAACACTGGTGTTGACACTGGTCCATTGATATTTAATGAATACAGTGAATTTTTTTTTCCTAAGACAACACAGTATAGTCAATAACTGACAACAAATCATGTTTAAATGGCCCTATGAAGCTGCTTGCACTATGTATACTTTAGAAATACAGTCCTTTCTCCAAAGATCTTATATTTGAAGTAGAATTACCCAGCAGACAGCAGCTTATACTGAATGACTTTCAAAGATTTGCTCAATTCCACTACATCAAGGCCAGCAAATGTACCCAGGATTCTAATTGTACTCAGCCAGGCCTCTCCTCCCCAGGGCATCACTGTGCTCTAAAAGGCTGATGTCCTTCTGCCACTCCTTAGAGAATCTGGTTTTGATCAGAAGTTTCAGTGGACTTCAGCATTATCCTTCTTGAATAAGGGAGAGACTCTAACAGCAGTTTCAGAGTTCTGCTACTTGGACCACAGCTTTTATGACAATAGTGCAAATGTGAAGGAAGGGGGATCAAAGTGTTCATGAGGAAAGAGTCCTCAGACATAAAGAGAGGGATCTCATTTTATACTGTCTTTAGCTTGTTTCACAGGGTAAATGTGTGATGCCAGGAAAATAAAAAGAATCACAAACTCAGTTCAGAAGGATAAGGGCAGAAGAGAAGGAAAGACTGAGTGGGAAGAAAACCGTAACAGTGGAAGATTCTGCACATAACTCTCCAGCATCAATGTAGCCCTCCTCAAACCACTTTTTCCCCGTACAATCTGCCTAGATGGAACTACTGTAAAATGGGTGCCAGTTCTGATATTCAAACAACAGCAATCAGAAAAATGCAAATGTTGCATTAAGATTTCCCAGGGGTTCAGTACCTATGAACATTTACAGTCATGACTTAAGAGGACAGACTACAGAGTACACTTGCAGAAAGGAACAATTTTGAACTGCAAGTGCTTTTAAGACGTGACTGGAATTCAAACGGTCTGGATGATCCAAGCTATTTCAGACCACTGCAGATCAGCTACAGCATTTGCAAAGCGCTAGTAACATGAGGACATGAAAAACTGACAAGGTAGAAAGTGATGGACTAAGAAACTTTTCTGCAAAAAGCATTTTTTTTTTCACTCTAATGTCATACAATCCCTCCACTCATATGAGTAATTCTTTAACTGAAAAAGCATCCAGAAATTTATAAGTGAACTCCAGAATTCAGAAACAGCAATAGTTTCTTCCTTTTATTCTAGAGAAAAAACAGCTATGGAGAGACATGATTTCACCTGTGAGAGATGCTGAAAAGAGTGAAATTATACACCCCACTGGAGACAGGAAAAAATATTTAGTTGGTGTTAGCATGGTTTAGTCAAGTATTAGACGAAAACCCTTTTGAACAGTGTGGAATGACAAGCAATGAAATGGATTATGTGCAGAAGCTATGGAGTTTCCATTGCTAAATGATTTTAAAGAAACTTTGAACTGATTCTGTCAAGAATGATTTAGATATTGTTGAACCCTTCCTGAAGAAGAAAGATGGACTAGAAGAATTTTAGAACTGTCATGGTTTAAGCCAGCTGGTAACCACAGAAACACACAGCTGCTCCATTACAACTCTTTTTTCCTTCAAGGCCCACAGCAAAGATGGGACAAAAAGTCTGTTCCCCTAGGAATGAGGTTTTCCTCACATTTCTTTATCAGTTCACAGCAGATGAAAGCTGTAATTAACAGCATAAAGGTATCTGATGTTTCCCCAAAATACAGTGTTGTTACATTGCTCTTGCGTATCAGTGCACTTGCATATCAGGCACTGTATTGCCTAGACAAACTTACATAGTAGCTAATAGTGCATACATTCAGACACACTACAAACTGTCTGGAACAAAGAATTCTGAGGCACAAACTATCTCTGTTATTATGTATTACCAATATCATTCACGCATTTGACAGTAGCTCTTTTATTCCATGTCCTTACCTGGCAGTCAGCCACAGTTGTTAAAAGGCCAAAATCTTGATCTCCAGTATAACATTTCCTTCCAGAGGTAAGGAAAGAACCTGCCTCTTCAAGTCAACTCACAGCTACAATCTGAATAAATCATGTCTCTGAATTCCAAGAAAGAATTTGAAAGGGTAGAAGAATACCGAAGGGAGTTACAAAGGTTTTGAACCAAGAAGTAAGATTTGGCTTCCAAAGATCATAGTTTCAATTCCCTGGTCTGAATGGACTTCCTACATCATTTAGAATGAATCAGTTCCTTTTTTGTGGTATTACTTCATTTTAAAAGTGGGAAGAAAAATTATCTGTAATTTGACTGACTGTCAGTTCCCTGGGACAAATAGTCCAGCCCCTACTATTGGAGAAAGGAAAGGAATATTTTCCCAATTATTCCCAGTAGAGTTTGTACACAAACTCTAGTCAGTGCTGGGAAGCACACACAGGGTTAAAGCTCCAAACAGACAAATTCACTGAGAAATTAGGCAATGATGTCACTGTGACCACAAGTTGCCTTAAGATAAATAAATGGGCTTTCAGTATTCCCTGCAGTCATTTGCTGTCCCTTGGCACCAAGATGAAATCATAATGCTTTGTAATTACAGATAAAAGGGATTTGACATGAGAGCTCTCCAAACAAGCCAAACATCCTGGAAAGTGAAAAAAAGAAAGACCCAACAACTTGCTTGCATGCTCATTCTCCAGGCTCAAGAATAACCATCAAGACAATTTTCTTCTTATTAGCAGCTGTTCAGAAATCAGTACTAGATTCATTAGTTAAATCAGTGGGCTTTCCCAGACAAAAAGAAAATTATGAAAAGAGGAGGATTTGAGAATAAATTAGCCAGAGCATAACAATGTCACAAACACAACACCCTACAGCTCTGCTATGTAGAAATGACACAAAAACAAATCCCCAAAACAAAAGACACATTCCAAGCATAACTGAATATGTTAAAGTGTAACCTCCCATTCTTTTGACAGCACAGCAGATGGACTCATCTACTCAAGCAAAGACTTCTCTGAGAAAGATTACAGTGATGCAACAGAAAAAAATAAGGAAACCTTATGCACTGCTATGTCTGTAATTTAAAAACAGCTCTAAATTATATTTAAGGAAAGGTTGCCATCACTCTACAAAGGACAGGATGAGAAAAGATGGCCTAGAGTCTTTATCTTCCTGTTTTCCCAAGTCAAGATGATAATATATATATGAAAATTCTTAATAACTACCACTGTAACCAGTGTTACAACAGTTACGTCAGTAACTTCTTTAAAATACTTTGGAGGTTGTTAGTTGTCCACATGCACTCTGAGGGTTTAATTCTGCAAGTACTTACTTTTGGGGGCTGGTTTTATGTTCTGGGCTGCTGCCTACATAATAGCCTTGGCTGCAGCAGAGACACTGGTAAAAAATAGTGAGACGGACAGAAAAGACTCTGCTCTTAAGGGAAGCTCCAGCGATCCAGGTTACTGCTACTAACCCACTACAGAGAAAAGCACTATAAAATAAATGTAAATTGAATTTATATCAACAGTATAGATGTGCATGTGAAAAGCATAGCCCAAAGTCATACACCATGCCTGCACACATTTTTTATTGAGGAAATAGAAAAAATGTTTAAAAATCTAATTGAAAGTACCTCACATTTGCAACAGAGAAAATCCAAGTATGTTAATTCTGTCCCCAGCAAGACCACCATTCAGAAATGAGGCCCACGTTAGGAAACTCAAATTAGCAGTAGCTGTAATTATTTTGATTTTATCCCTTAAAGCCTTTTCTAAAAAATTAAAACAAAAAAACCCACTGTTTTCTAGGGCGAACTGTTTGTTTCCTCTTTTAAATGTGAAATACTTTGGCTTAAATAATACAAACTTCAGATGTGACTGCAAACTTGCATCTGATAAAAGCAATCATTACCTAGTCTAGAACTTTAAATAAGTTTTGGCCACTAATTTTCTACCTGCTGTCAATGCTTTCTTTGACGTTGTTCTGCCCTGCTGTTGCTGTTTGTACGACAATCCTTGTCTTTAGTTTTCTAAACCAAAGTAATGATCTCCACTAGAAGGGTGTTGGGAGATATACTGAAAAAGGATGATTAAACAGGACTTTTAGTCTCATTTGTAGTGGTGAGAATCCATCTCCCTTGACAGACTGTGGGAGAAACTCCCATACACGGCCAAAAAATGACATATTTCTTTTTATTTTGTATTATTACCATCTATAGACAACCGCATTCTATACATAATCTAGACCTGGTTCAATAGGATTATATATAAAACATAAAAAGCACTCCCACAAGTTACTCAGCAGCTTAGAGTTAACTTACTGATCTCATTAGATGACAGAATTGGTTCACTTTATAAATGTGAAACAATTATCCTGCTGTTTCACAGGGAAAGTGGTGATACTTGCTCAGTAATGCCGACAATCATAATTTAAAGAATTTATATACATGAGCTTGACTCTTGAAGAGAAAGAGAGATTGCTAAGAGAAGTAGAAATTAGATTACTATTTTAAAAATCATTGTAAATTCTAGAGAAAACTAGTAAATGCTCCACCACTGATGCTAGCAGGAGCGCTTCACAAGTATTTATTTCAACAACAGGCAGCATCATGCCCAGATATAATCCTTATAGATACTTCCCTGCTGACCTCCATAAGGATTAGCTCACACCTGATGACTTACACAGCAAGGTACTTAAGCACATGCCTTGTATCTGACAGTTATCTGGTATTTAAGGGCAAAGGCTCTGGACTTAAAGCTAAACATATTCTTAAGCATCCTATGGCACTGCACTCTAGCTGAGAAAATACCTTTTTGAAACATGCAGAGTTAATTAAATCAAAAGGACAGGATCTGAATTTGCTGGATTATTTAACCCAATACGACTAACTGCTCTCTGCATGCTGAGCTCAGTTTCTGGTAGAGTTCTTTTGCTCGATATTGACTTCCGTAGCAGGTTGCTTGTGTTGCAACAACTGTTCTAACCTCAACAAAAAGAAGAATTGCCTAAAATCTTTTATTCTATGGTCTACCAAACTGTCTGATGTTGTATTAATTTTATTCATTATTTACATAAAGTATTAAAGTAATATATAGTAGGAAATCCTAGCTTGCATATTCAGTTATTTCCATTTCTATGTTTATGTTTTCCAGTGGTCACTATCTTCTAAGCAAATTAAACTACAAAGTTGTAAGACAACTGCATATTTACCAATATAACTAAACATTCTTCTTCCTTTTTTTTTTTTAATAAAATGCCATTCAATAAACATTTTGAAAAGGAAAGAAGAAAAAGGAAAGCAAGTGTCCGACTGCAAGAAGGAAGAGTAAAGTGAATAGCCTTTTTCAAACTGTATCATTAGCTAATCCTAGTTACCTGAACAAAGGTGGTTGCTGGTAACAAGTGGTTGGTTCTAAAAGGCTTGAGCAACTTAATGTGATCTGGGATCCCTTAGAAGGTCTTCATAAATGCAAAATGATCAGTCTGTTCATTCTCAGTAAGACTGATGCATTCTAAGGAGTATATTCCAAAAGAAAGAAGTGCATAGAAGAGACTTTCATTTTAGCATGAGATTTTTCTTAAACTTTTTCTATGGCTACTAAACTGGAAGGAAAGCTGCATTCTGATCTTGGAGGGAGCTTCCTCACCTGAAATGCACAAAATCAGGTTCACTCAGGTTATAAAAGATTATTTTTTTTTTCTTTTCATTTGTCCTCTGATGATAAAGGTCAGCAGCTTGTCTTAACATCCCCCAAGAATGACTTACAGCCATCTAATCAGCCTGAGAGCTTCGATATATGAGATTCCTCTTGATTTCAGTATTAGTTCTGTGTTTTTAAAGGATGAAAGGTTCCCTTTAATAAAACGTTTTCACTTCTATACATTATCCACAGATGAGCTTTTCATGATTTTCTCTTGCCATACTTTATCTTCCAGTAAGTGACTTTATGCAGCTTGCATACACTCTCCAACTCTGTAAGCAGTAGCAGAATATACATCATAGGATAAAGCATTGTCTCCAGTTTTAATGGGAGGTTGCAATAAAGTCAGATATTTCATAAATGTCTAGGAAGATGGATAGCAGGTCAGACAGAATTACAAAAAAATAGGCAGTATCAATCTACATAATATCGTTTCCTGTCAAGGAATAGGCTATCTTAAGTGTGTGTAAACAGCAATATTACTCATGGCTACACCACAATACAATTGCTTCCTGGATTTGAATGAGGTTTCCTTGAATATAAATGAAGAGACAAAGGGAAGATAAAAGAAGCAGCTGAAGATAGCTAGAAACCAGAAAACTTAAAACGAAAATGATCAAGTCAAATACGCCTCCTTTTATTGTGTGTGTGTAGGAATGATTATTAAACCAATAGATTTATAATACTAGCCAGAGTGAAGCACAATGCAGAAAGAAAACTGTTTCCCAATTACATTCTCCCAATGTGCCTCAGCCTTGACATCCAGCATTACTGCCAGTGGAACCCTAAGCCTCTTTTAAATACAGTCTTAAACTTAGTTCAAATTGTTTCAGAAGAACTGGTGATTTTTAGAAAGATAACCAATTGCAGAACCCTCACAAATGCATATCCCTTTGTGCTGAGGGAAATCTAATCCTTAGGTCACCTGTGGTAAAAGGCATTATCCAGGCCTGCCACATCTTCAGCATGTTGATTATTAACTGAGAATTGTAACAAGAAACAGAAGGAATTTCATCTGCCATTGTCAGTGTGTTGCCCTGATTTGGAGCAAACCCAAGTGAACAGCAAAACGTAATTCCCTGGGTCTGTAACTAGAGCAATAGGATTATGCCTAAACCTTTTCAAAAATTAGCCGCTGAAAATGCAAAAAGACCAATACATGAGGTGACCCACCTGAACTGCCTTCCCCTATCATCCTGTGACCTGATCCACTCCACTTTCAAGACAGGCAGAAACCAGCACAGAAACCGTCATGAAACCCTGACAACAGAAAATCTCATCTGAGACAGCTTGAAATGAGAAGGCAATCTCCTCTCTGGTAGCCAGTACAGAGATGATGGGAGACTTAACATGGCAAAAAGAAAGGAGCAGGCCAGAATAGATGTAGCAAACTACTAACAATGAAAACAAACAGGAAAAAGATACTCCATGTCTTCTCCTAAAATCAACATCTCTTACAGACCACACAGGTGGAGTTTGGATTCCTCTAGACAAATCAAGGCTGTCTTCCTCCTATATGGGCATTAGGACAATGTTAATAACAAAAGACAGCAGCAAAGACTGAGCTGAAGGAGCAAGAAAAATTTCACTCCATTCCAAGAAAACATATTGGAGACTGCAGTGGCAAACCCACAACAATGGATATATTAGTTATCATGACAGTACACACCACAGCAAAATTTCTACAGAGATGAATTCAGATTTAAAAAAGGCAGACTTGGACATTTGCATCATGAAGCATAATTACTTCTGACTCAGAATGTTAGAAAACTTACTTAATTTTGAAATATTTCTGCTGCAGGAATTTAAAAGTATTTTTAGTTTAATTTTGTAAATTTAAAAATGGAAAGTTATTAGATGGAAAATTTGGATGTTCATTTCTCTGTTTAATGGAGACTGTTGAATCTGAAATTTTCTAAAAACCTGTGCTGAAAAAATGATTCTTACATAGCATTTCCCCATGAATTTCTTGTTTCGACAATTAGGCAACATTTGGCTCTAGCTTTTTTCCATGATAAATGTACAATTGACTCCAGCTCCTGACATAACAGTACTAACATCTGAAACTGTCTCCATGTGCATGTGTAGTAACTAAACAGGATAATCATCACAGATCAGTAAAGCAGCTCATACCCATCCACTCTTCTTTCAAGCTTTCTGAAATACAACCAAACTTTTCAAAATAATCAAAGGATTTTAAAAGCTTTCATTTACAGGAGAATATATATTGGACTCAGAATTCTATTCTTCTACTTTTTTAAGTCCAGTTGTCTGTCTTACCTTGCTTATTTTATGGCAAACTGTGGATTCATTCACTGTACAGTTAGTTGTCAATTAAAACTACATTTCATACTATCCAACTGAAATGACAGTTTATATTATTCAAACTAAGACATGGTCTCCTTGTGTAATGACAATAAACACTCATTTAGAAGTTTCTGATATTCAGTTTCACAAGTTATTCAAACATAGTGGGGAAAAAGGAAGCCAAAGACATTTTTATATCAATACTTGAAGGAATTATTCAGAGTATTTCAGACTCTACATGTTACAATTTTGATCATAGCAGATTATTTGCATAGTGCCATCTTCCAAAAATATAAAAGCTACTTACAAGTACAACTACAATTGAAGACTACAATGTCTAAGATTATTAAAAGAAAAAAAAAAAAAGGAATTGATGCCAATCTTACTGAGCAAAGTTGTAATTTTGGGACTTCAATGCTTTCAAAACTCGCCGTGTTTAAAACAAGACATTTTATGGCAGATGGGATTCCCAAACTTAGTTTCCAAATGATGAGGTTAATTTTATTCACTCAAATGTTAAACTTGGACAAAACATTGTTAAAAAGATTAAATCAAATCAGGCATAAAAATCTCAACAGAAACACCTGTGCCATCTGCACAGAAGTAACGTTTGAACGAATACATCTTGAATATTCTCTCTTATTAACGCATTAGAGATAGCAAATGTTTAACCAAGGAGATAATCCTGAAGTAGTCCTATAGGAAGACAGGGCCAAGGGGAAAAAGCATTTTAATAATAAAATAAGAACAGTACAGGATCATCCTGAATCTTATCTCTCATAATGGGCAGAGAGACTCAGAAAGAGGAGCAATTTTCAGTACAGGATAAGGCCAGGTGAAGTATACTTAACTTGTGCTCCCCTGGCTTCCAGCCGCTTGCAGTTCAGGATTTTCAGAGCCAAGTACGACATCTTTCTATTAAAGAATTCCCCGTGGATTTTTTTCCTTTCATTGCATTTCCCAGTCACTTTCTACACATGTAAATTTTTAGGACCCTCAAAAACCTGCAGAAAGTCATTCTGTAACATTTTGTGCTGTATGAAGCATAAGCCCTTTTTGCTTCCTTTGCATAGAATCATAGAATCAGCCAGGTTGGAAAAGACCTTTAAGATCATCAAGGCCAACCACCACCCCAGGAGAACTTTTTTCCAGGAATGACCGTGGTTGAAGCTGCCCTGGTGTGTGTGATGGGAAGCACAAACTGGCTTCAGGAGGGGCCTCCTGGCACTGTGATACTATGATTCCCTGGCCAGTGCCAGAGCCCTGCTGACCCGTGTGCCCCAAATGTCCACCCATGAACATTCCCAGCCCCTCCCTGGCCACCCAGACATCTCAGAAAGCAGGCACTTGCTGTTGGCACCCCATGTGGGACCTCTCTCTTAGCCCAAGGAGAGGCCTGTGCAGTGCCTTGGCATTAGATGAGACAGTGATACTGGGACACTGTCCCAGCAGCCATGGTCCCCAGGGGCTGGCTGGTGGAAGATGCTTTGCACTGCACTGGCCAGCTGCCCCATGAAGATGAAGCTATAGAAATGAGATGAGGAAGCTCAGGAGGGATCAGTGTTCCTCAGGGAATTTGCCTCCCAGCCCATCGCCAGAGGCAGACATGAAGCTGCTAAGTTAAAAGGTAGGCAGGAGACATCATTTTGTCTTGCCCCAAGAGCACTGATAGGTTTTGATGGCCTTGACCAGCCTTCACCTGCAACCTTTGGCCATGGGACGAGGAGCCACATTTCAATTTAGCACTGGCTTTTAGTCTTTGCCTGAACTATATCATGGTCTGCCTCCTTCTCTTTCACAGTTGTGGCTGGAGCCTCGCACATGGACTGATTTCCTGGCTTGATCTCAGTTTAAACTTCAAAGCAAGATGGCCAGAGCAAGAGAAAAACGTTTAAGGCTAAAGATACTACCAGTCCATTAGTTACCTTCCTTAACTTCACCCTTAAAAGCAGAGTCAAGTGGCTCTTCTAGAAGAGCTGTTTTCCAGTGCAACATTGGCATGAATGAAAGGAGATATGACAATATCCAAGTCAATGCAGTGTAAGTTAATTAGCTTCTGAAGAGCTTCAGGATGTCAGACTTTCAACTATTGAGATAATTTTATAACTTTTCATTAAAAAAAAGGGAAAAAAAAGGAAAAAAAAATCTTTCATGTCCTTATTTCCAAGGATCTCTGATGGGAATGGGAGTTTGGCAGTAGTTCCATAGCTGTCAGCCAAGTCATCAGGCATAGAATGTTACTTTAATAATGGATAAATGGCAACAGATTTAAAGTCAGCAGGTATGTAACCTAGGGACATAGGAGAATTAATTAAACCACTAAAGGAAAGCAGAAGCTCAGGAGGAAAAACCTTAACAAGACTTTGGGAAGCACTGATAAGGCCCGATTTTCTCTCTGCACAGCTTGTGCCTCCAGCAGTTCAGCCCCTAAGATGCAAGAAAGCTCTGAAACGAGCTATCAGAACACTTGTCAATCACTGGACAAGCTATATGATGGTCAAAAGGTACTTCTAGGGCCTGCAGTAAAATAGAAGAATGAATTTATGATGTAGGTTTATCAGTGACTAAGCAACTGCAGTTGTGATTATTGCAGCAAAGCAGCTTAAACAGAAGGGGGAGAGCAATAACAGCTAAGTTAAGGATTATAATTCTTACTCTCTCTTCATTTCAGACTTTTTTTGTTTCAATTGCATTTGCTAATTTCCGTGTTACAGACTTTCTGTATTATGTGGGGAAGACAGACCATTCTGCAAAATGAAGCTAGATAAGGTGGTGCTCTTTTTCATTCCAAATCCAGGGGGTTGGAAGTTACACAGGCAGAGGTACACATTTAGAGCTGAAGATGTCTGCTCCTCTTTGAAGAAGATGTGAAACAGAATGAGAGAAGAATAACCTAGATTCAAAAGAAACACAGTTGTCACATTAATTAAATTATCAGGAAAAACAAATCTAAGGGAAGTCTTAGGGGTACACAACGTGTGTGTATACATTTTATATGCACAAAGTATGTATGCACTTTGTGTGTAAACTACTTGCTTCCTCTATGGAAATACAATTAAGAATCCACCAAACTGTCAATTGGCTAAAGTCTTTGTTAATGGCCTGAGCAAGAATGACTAGTAAATGAGAATTAACTTCTAACTTTGGTCTAAATAATCTGCACCTTATCATTTCAATCTGCAAGCAAATTAAAGACATCAGAACTTATTCTCTGGATATAAAGCTGTCACCTTACTATCATGTGAAGAAGTGTTTTCCATCTGGTTAATCAATTTGGAAGATTAATGCTGTCAGCTCCTTAGGTCAAGTGAAATTAAACTAAGATGATAGTTAAATGGAAGATATATTGTTCATGTTCAAATATATTCTACAGAGCCAAAAATACCAGCCTGGAGCAGGAGCTTGTGTTTCTAGCTCTACATATTTTATTATATGAATGTAACACTTCTTCATCAGGGACCGTAGTGATACGACAAGGGGTAATGGGTTCAAAACAACAGGGGAGATTTAGATTAGATATAAGGAAGAAATTATTCACTAAGGGTGCTGAGGCGCTGGCACAGGTTGCCCAGAGAAGCTGTGGTTGCCCCACCCCTGGCAGTGTTCAAGGCCAGGTTGGACAAGGCTTGGAGCAACCTGGTCTAGTGGAAGGTGCTCCTGCCTGAGGCAGGGATGTTGGAACTGGATGATCCTTTCCAACCAAACCATTCTATGATTCTGTGAAAGGATCTGGCTTCAAACAAACTTTGTGTTGCTCTTGTTCTGCTTAAAGAAAATAGTTCCATACCTTAGAAATGAGGTAGAACAAAGAGAATGGGGAATGGAGTAGTCTAGTAAAGAGAAATATTTCTCTTACAAAAAGAAGGTTTTTGAGATTATGTTCAGAACCTGACTGATTATCACACTATACTCATCATTTCTCCAGTTCTTAACTTACACGTGGATAAACAAGATGGAAACGTAACATTAGAGAAAAAGTAAACAGAGCATTATAACACAGGAGCTGAAAATGCAATTGGGTTTTCAAAGCATTATTACTTCAGATTTATTACCAGTAGTAGATAAAATGTGTATCCAGTTTTCAAAAGAATGGGTCTGTCGTTACTATCATGTGGTCTACATCCTAATCTACATTCTTAGTGAAACTGAAGCTAATCTAGAACCCCGTCACGGAAAGGGGTCCTCTTTCCTCGGTTTTTGAAGGTGTGATAATGGAGACATAATGGGCAGACCAGTGATGGAAAGAACTACCTCAGGCTGCCTAATGCAACCATCTCAAAATACCAGAAACAGATGACAGATTTCCACAACCTTTTCTTAGTAGCTTGCAACCATTCAAATGACAGATATTTTCATTCTCTTCTCTATATCTTAATTTGCAGGCAGTAGATAATTTTTTTCAGCATGTTACATTTCTATAAAGCCCTCAAACTGAAGTTCTATGCTTCAGTTATTTAATTTATTCATGAAATATTTTGCATTTCATGCTACCTCCCCCCAGTAACCCCAAGCAGAATTAGCATGAGAAGTGGTGTTTGGGAAAGGTATTTCAAATTATTTGCACTGCACTGAAAATCTAGCTGAATAATGAAATTCACTTAGGCTTTGATGCTGGGAGTCTAAAAGAGAAGTTTTTCTCACCAGTAGAAATCTTCTATTAGTGAAAAGTTTACCTAGAGAAAATGAGATCAAAACAATTCCAAGTGATAATTACGTTCTGCATGTGAAGTTGCTCCACCTTCAGAAGTACAAGTAATGAACGGACAGAGTTTCTAATAAACAGCTTCTCTAACAGGAAATTAGAACTGTACATCCCTGTTGAAGGGAAAGTAACAGCAGAGCTCTTTCAATTCACTGAAAACAATTCAGCAGTTTAGTCAGAATGGAAGGACACATCAGTTACAGGACTTGTGTGTTAAGAGCAAAACTAATCTGCATAAGCCCATTGATGTTGTACGGATCTCTCTGGAGTCCGAGTTAAAGAAAACAAGATGCAACAAAATGGAAGAGCTGCAAATGGAAAAACTACAAACATTTGTGAACAGGTTCAGTAGTCTTGCTGCAGACCAATCAATCACCTCGTAAGTATGCTGGGGAAGGACTCTTCGCTAGGGACTGTAGTGGTAGGACAAGGGGTAATGGCTTTAAACTTAAACAGGGGAAGTTTAGATTAGATATAAGGAAGAAGGTCTTCACAGTGAGGGTGGTGAGGCACTGGAACAGGTTGCCCAAGGAAGTTGTGAACGATCCAACCCTGGCGGTGTTCAAGGCCAGATTGGACAGAGCCTTGGGTGACATAGTTTAGTGTGTGGTGTCCCTGCTCATGGCAGGGGGGTTGGAACTAGATGATCTTAAGGTCCTTTCCAGCCCTAACTATTCTATGATTCTATGATATGATGAGCACATATGGGAATTCCCAGATGGAATAACAGGTAGATAAATTGGGTGATACAATTTTGCTAGTTCTGCTGCTACATTGGGAAAGCAGCCATTCATTCTGGTGATGACAGTTATTCCCTCTGGCCATTGCTACTAATTAAATTGCTATCTTTCCTATTCCACTTTTTTCCCAGATATAGATATGATCAAAGACAGAACAATATAAAGTAAGAACAGGAAACTAGATTTAGGAAATAATTTTAAAGGCAAAGTGAGATAGCCTGAGATACTAATGCAATCCCATAGAAAACAGAGCATGCTTCTGACAGAAAGATGGGAGCAACAGTGTGTGAGGTGATGTGTGTATGACTATAATGTTGTAATTGAAACCTCATGCCTTTCATAACTCCTAAAATTGCTAGGAAAATGCATAACACACATACAAATGGGAATAGTTTATGGATAGTTTGTTTATCAGTAATGTATTTACTACAGGTTACTACAAGTTACACTGCAGCCTGTTTCAAAATTTGGTTTCAAATACTCAGAGCAGACTCAGAAAACACAAGCTCTCTTTGAAAAACAAATCATACAACATTACTTATTCAAAAACATGGTCCAGCTTAATAGTTACGGGACTCTGTATGCATATTAGGAGCTGCATTCCAGTGCTCAAACCCTCTCCTACCTTCATGCCATGCATTTCCAGTGATAAGTATAAAAGTTAAAAGAAAAAACAAAATACAACCTGTAGAAACTGGTATTAGCTTATCTTTGTGGCTTTTAAACGACATATAGAGTAATAGACAGGAGAAAGTTTCAGCTGAATTGATCCACCTAACTAAGGCCAAGTCCCTTTTCTAAGTACAACACATTGCTTTGCTGAAGTGGCTTGGGGATGCTCTCACATACACTCTCCTTCTCGCAGGCCAGCCTGGACGCCAGTCACTACTGGACACAATTCACCCCTCAGGTGCCCTGAGAACCTTGTGTCACTGCCAAGACTCTCAGGCTTTCTCCTCTTAAAGAAGGAATACAGAGCTATGTGCAAATGGGGGCCTACCAACAGAAAAAAATTTAAATTAATGCTGTGAAACAAACCCAGCATGGCAATATTGATACAATTCCAGCAACTTCAGTAGTGACTGGCCCTCAGTCAGTATCCCCAGAAGAGATTCATACCACAACATCAGTGCCTTTCATTTCCAGACTGCTGAACTAAAACTCCAGTAAGTGCAATAAATGGCTTACACTTGCTCAGTGTAACAGTAAATCTTCTGGATGGTTTCTGATGACAGACTGCCTCCTAACCTCTCTTAATTACAAGTTGCTATAATAACAAGATTACTAGAATATGCTACAATAGGGAAATACTGTAGAAAAAGGAGAGACTTGAGTGGTCAAGAACTATCTAAATCAATCAAAGGTGAAATAAAAGATATCAATGATAAGGTGGGGTCTCTGCTGCTGAAGTAGAAGATGCACCTCCTGAAGAAGAATCATCAGCTATAGTCCTGAAATAATTAAATCTTTTTATTTTGAGAAATGATGTAGAAACTGATTTCCATGGTTACTTTGTTCTGCATCTCAGAGTTCTAATCCTCAAATTTCTCTGTTGCACCCAATACACAATGCTAGCTTGTTTCTAAAGTCACTGTCTACATGAGTTGCAAAAGTATCTTGTATAGCACAAGATCTAAACCCTTTCTTCACTTTACAATCTTCTGCTTACTTCAGTTTCGTTTACTGCTTTACTGTATGAAGTACCAATACAGTGTTCAGTTTCTTTTTACCTCACTGAAGGAGTAACTTCTGGTGAAGCTGAGTTTTTGTTATTGCTCTGCTCCTAACAGATTTTTCTATCAGTAAAGGTGCACATGGACAAGTAATAAAGACATTGTAAAGATAAAATACAGCTAGATTTCATCAACTAGAGTCAGGGTTTCTATTACTGTAAGTGCACTACCCTTCAAAAGGAGCTTATTTAAACAGCGATCTTATAGGTATAACTTCTTCCAAAAGATTGTGGCCATCGCTGGATTTCCAAGCCTAAAAACCAAATAATTGTTCTTGGGCATAAGACAGTTTTGGGTCAGGAGTCCCAACAACACACTAACAATTAATTCCTCGAAAACTGGCTTAAGGTCAGACAGAAGCTCTAAGTGTAATGAGTTTGAAACTTGCACAGTTAATGTTGAGATTGCTGTAGGTGCAGAGGGGTGACTAGTTGCATTTGGGGAAGCTCTACAGATGACTACCTCAGCAGAGCAGCTTGCAGGATCAAAGCTGTGCCTTCAGGCTAAGACCAATGAACCCATTTCATGGGTGACTTGAATCAAACTTTGATGCAGAAGTGAATCACTAACTCATTGTTTCCCTATGGCACTAGTATTCGTAAGCCACCTTATATAGACCATAGGATAATTCAGCCTGGGAGGGACCTCAGGAGGTTACCTAGTTCAGCTTCCTGCTCAAAGCTTCCTTCTGTTCCTCTTTCTGAACCTTTTTTCTAGATACATATCAAATGTACAAATGCATTTCATTACTCTATGTTGTAACCAAATCCAGTTTAAGAAGGAGATGTTCAAGGCCAGGCTGGACAGGGCTGGGAGCAGCCTGATCTGGTGGAAGGTATCCCTGCCTGTGGCAGGGGGTTGGAACTGGATGAGCTTTAAAGTCCCTTCCAACCCAAACCAGTCTATCTTTCTATGAGATTATATTCCAGGATACTATTTTGCTTTGAATTAAGGAAAAAGTAGCCCTGCTGCCTTATGAAAAAAATAAAAAAAACCAACCCAACATCTAACACCGCATAATATGGAGCATAAATCACTAGCTTTAAGGACATTTTGGCTTTTCTGTTAGCAGCAAAAGAGCATGTAAGAGTTAACATTAAAAATTAAAATTAAATAAATATGCTCTCTAATGAACTAATATACGTGGGTAAGGTAACATCTGCTATTTTGTTTATAACAAATGTGTCAAGTATTAGATATGCCAGCATTCATGCACATGTTCTGATGGAAGTTGGAGAATTTGCTTATTCACCCAGCAAAAAATGGAAGATTTTATGTCATGGCTGAGTAATACCAGACCCAAGAGTGCTAGGAGAGAAAGACTGAATTTTCTTCTTAAACAAAGAGACAGCCCTTCTTATAACTGTTGGTATACTACAGAAAAGGAGTCTAAATTGATTTGGGAACAAGAAAAGAACCTATTTTTTAACCACTTCTGACCTACTTTCTATCTCTAAACAAAATTCTAAGTAAGGAGTCCAGTAATCCTGGACTAGGTCAGGATTAACCCTGGGAGGTAATGCGACTCTGCTGCTTCCTTTGTTTTTCTCTTTCCTTACTGAACACTCCTAACAGGAAAATCGCAACATTTCCCCAATCAGCCTAGATCCGCTCTCACAGAGATCACAGGGGATACTCCCTACTACTTCACAAGCATCATCTATTTCTTTCTAGAAAGTCTTGGGAGTAATGAATTTCAGTGGATTTGTTAGCACCCACCTCAGACCGTAAGCAAGAAGATTCCATGCCAAAGCCTACTTTTTACAGTGGCAAGTAACAAGGCAAAGCATATATCCTGAAACTGCCCTTGAAAGGAGTTGCAAATTGATATTATGCCCAGTTTCTTTTCTATGTAAACAGTTCACATTTACTTTCTGTAATGGATAACAAAACTTGAAAGCTTATTACATCTGTATTTTAAACATTTAACAAGAAACTAGAGCAATTCCTCCATTTTGTTTGTAAAGTTCACATTAACCAAATGTACTTTTAATTCACCTCCAGCCCACAAAACATTTTTCTAGTCAAAATGTTGGTCTCTTACCTATCACATATGAAGTCCTGGCTCCACTGATACAGATGTTAAAGCTGCCACTGATTTATTTTGTGTTGGCTCCTATGTTACATGTATGTAATTATATTCTATAATATATTCACCCAGTCTTAAGTTATTAATATCTAAATCACTTTAATAGTCCAAAGAGTTCTGCAAATATTATTATTCTTCTAATCTCCAAACATGTAATGAAAATGCAAACAACATGAATTAAAAATAAATAAATAAGTATAGGATGTTCACTATAAAAAAAAAAAACAAACACGGTAGTGATGATTTATCATGTATCTCCAGTATCTTATTACTTATGCTGCTGTACATAGTAATTTAGCATCAAATTTGTGTACCCAAATGAACTAGTCCAGAAAGTTTGTTACAACATAAGGAGTCACAGGCAGTGCTTTCCCTGAATGAAAAACAAATTCAAATACAAATAGCATTGGGTTTGTTGTTTGCATATTAAAATCATCTGTCCAAAGGGGAAGGAAAAGGCAACTATAGTCACCTCTTTCCTTTCTGTACTGCCAATAGCAGAGAGAATACAAAATGCTCGTGTCTTGTTGCTGAAATAAATCTGAATGGCTTGGCACTATGATCACACCTTCTAAGGTCAGTGTACAGGAGCTAAGCAGATGACGCTGAATTTCCCAACTATCAGAATGATTCGATGAGTCTCTGAGATGCAGGTGGAATGGCTGTGCAGCTGACACTTTCCCTCTACTTCTGCAACGCAGAAGACACTTTCACCTGTCTACTTCTACAAACTTCTACTGTCTACTTCTTCCTCTACTTCTACAAATGCAAATTCACTTCTAAATCCTTTTTCAGTACTACAGATCACATCCAGACAGAACTTGGTGCACAAACTCATTTCAAATGATAAACACAAAACGCCTCATGCGTTCTATATGCAAACACTGCACTAACACTGGGGAAGCCATGAACAAGTTACTCAAAAATTGAAATTAAATTGTTTAAAATGAGATATTTAAAAGTTAAACTAAAACTGTGCTGCTGCGGATCAACTTTAAACTGTATTTTTAAAGTACTGGATCAGAAGTAATTAAAAAATAAGTGCACACAAGAAAAAAGAGATGAGAAACAGCATTTTTAGTTACATGTTACAGATTTAGACATTATCTACTAATTCTCCCCCAAACCTAAACCCAGCATATATCAGTGGGAAAACTGTAGAAACAAACTACAACTTCCAAACAAATATCTATCGATTTTAGCAAAGACTCTCACATTCCTTATAAAACCATTCAAAAAGAGAGTCTAAGCTCTGATTCAGGAAAATGCTCTGATATTGAGGATTGAATTCACAGGTACTTAATACTTAATGAGGATGCTTTCCTCAATGCTCAGCTGCATTTTCCCTTAAAGATCTCCGAATAACAAGACTAACCTGTGTTTTAGGTGTATGTCTGCATCACTATCCAATAGACTTGGGTGGTCTGCAGCTGGTTAGCTGAACACACATTTTGATTGCCAAATGGCAGAAACAGCAATTTGTTTTCTTATGTCAGGACTGCTGTGTTAAAATAATTTTTAGACTCCCTTCACTGATAATTTGAAAGGACGAAAAGTACCAAATCTCTGTGGTAAGTGTCCAAGTTCTTCTCCAGTGAATTATTTCGTTAAATCTGGAGGGGATAGAGGGCTGGAGGTCAGTCAGGTTGATACTGGAATGAATGATCCTTGAACAGCAATCAGGATACTTGAAAATAATCCACTACAGATTGAACAGTAGTAAGGAAAGCATCTGTGTAAGAGGTACTGCCTCAAAGATCACAGATGTAATCTGGCATTGTAACTACAGATTCAACACAGACACTAAAGTTTACTCCATCCAAATGACGCTTACAAAATGTTAGGTAAAAACACAGTGGGGGGGGAAATGCACAGAAGCACATCGCAGACTCAACTGGCAGTCAAGTCTGGCAGAAGTCTATCACCTAGTGACAGCTTCCTTTTCTCTCAGCTGTTAGGATGATATAAAGAGAAACGAGTGAGACAAGTCCTGGGCTTCATTACTGTAGGAAGAAAATGGTTCCCAAGAGAAAAATGATCAGCAAGTTGAAGTATTTTGATATGGTCAAAAAGTCATAAACATTTTTAAATGTTTCAGATTGTTCAAGCCAACTATATTCATATTTGATGCATTAAAAACCAAACTTGCTGATATAGACAGAAAACATTTAGTATTAGTGAAAGAGAATATTTACTGGAAATGCCAAGGAAGATCTGAAATTTAACACCTAACTTTAAATCAACCACTCCCAGGTTGGAGGGAGATTTGTCTGATGTATAAGAACCATAATTGTAACCTCCTCCTTTGAGTTTGGTGTTTATTTCCCTTAATCACAACTGTCATGTGCTTAGGATATCTTAGTCACTGTGTATTTGTGAATACTGCATATGTCAAAAGAAAATATCACTGCTAGGAATACCATATCCAGCATATGAATGTCATTACTTTGGGGTAACATACACAGTGGGAAATCTTAACTGAAGTAATGGAAATGAGAATTCTCTAAAAGAGTGAGGAATTAATCATTCTTTCTTATTATTTCTACTGTCTAGGGAAAAACACCCTCAAATCTTCCTTCTTCCTAGTTTAATTTCTCTTTTGTTCCCTTCCACTTGTGGTGATACAGATGGAAAAGCAACAAAAAACAGTGGCTTAACACTTTCACTGTAAAGGGTTTGCTAAGGTAAAAAAACCTTAACCAAAAACTGTCTGAACAGTTAGCACATAATACATTATGATAAGAGACATCCCTACAAGAGATGTAGTGGCTTTTATCAAAGATACATGCAGCCTGCACAGTGTGGTCCCATTAAGACTGTAAAATGATGTTTAGATGAGCTACAGTATGTAGCCTTCAAGGCAGTTTTGAATTTATTTCCACCATGAGAAGGGTGAAAGAAATCAAGAAGAGGAAGAGATTACATAGAACACAGTGGTTTTGTTGTTTAATTCATCAAGTAATTCCTTCTAAGAAAAAACACATTACCATTGAGGAATTACCTGTTCTGTTCTCAGTCTTCTGATGACTGTATCTGCTGAACTCTAGTATATACACATTAAATGGAAATGTTACCATTCACAAGGTGTAAAAACCTGTAAAAGGTTTCCATGAGATGCTTACAGTTTAGAAAACACCTCAGAAAACCACAATTTACATGACGAATTTTGGAAAATACCTTCTCAAAAGGATTTTTTCACTTGGGAAAATGACAAACATTTCTACAAAATAGAAGTCTCTATCACTGTGAGATAATATTCAAAACCCCAGTTATTAATCACTGGCTTAAGCAAAATCTTGCTCAAAACTGAAGTACATGTATATTTCATTACTCCCAGGAACACTGTGAGGACTGTGGGTCTGTAAAATGTCCCAGGGTTTTTCCATGGAATGTGCAGTACCCAAATAGCATTCATACTGTCCTCACCTACAGACACTGAACATTTACATGCAAGCCACAAGTATTTCTAACAGCAAAGTGACTAACTGAAAAGCTTAATTACAAAACGTTTCCTAAATCTTTACAATTATATCCCCACAACTTTACGCAAGAAATGCTTGGTTTAATTCCACTTCAAGAAAAGTCAGGATATTTGCTGGAGCAAGGAGTATAGGCCAGACCAGCATCTTTCAGAGGGTTAAAATGTACCCTCACCTTTTGCTCTCACCTGCTCCGAGGAGCCCATGCATCTCCCCCATAAGAAAAAGTGAGACTCTCTCCTTTTAATTCTTTCAAAAGGATCAAGAATGCTGGCAAACAAGTAATATATTTCTAGTTTCCTGTTCAGACATATGGTTGAACCCAAGTCATAGCTGAAGAACAGATTGTAAGAATGGTCTGATGCTCAAAAACATGTATTCCCAATGTATAGCTCATTCTCAGTGAGAATTCAGTACACTGCAAATGATTTCAGTTGTAACTGCTAATACCCATAAGTGCTCTATCTCCTGTGTTCCAGCACAGAACACCATAGTTGAAGAATTAATAACTTGGTTTTAAGTCCCTCAAAATAACACTTGTCAAAAAGTTCAAGTTGTTCTTACAATAATTTACCAAGTTTCTCACTTAAATTATCTTCTCTTGGTGTTTTCTAATAAAGGCGGTCATTGTAGTGACATTGACTAGACCTTAACATAGTTCCCTCAGGCAAGAGAAACATGAGCAGAGCAATCAGTTTAGCACAGGGACAAATTCCTGAAGAGTCCCTGTGGAAGCTTGCATCACAGTGCTAATTCTATTTTCTTCCCTTCAACTTGTTAAGTAAATGCCCTACAAATGCTAGAATAATTCAGGGGGAGAAGGGGGAATGAAATAAAGAAAGATAAAATGACCGCTGTGATGATAAAGAAGCAATTAGACTCTGATTACCATATAAAATAGGTAAGAGAAGGAGGCAGAGTCAGGCCGAGATTATAGGTAGTAATTTAAAGTTTACTACATGATATAAACTCAGAAAACTTGTCTGATTAAAACAAAGACCTATATCAAAGATAAAACTATATTATAGTATAAACTAAAAAAAGAAATGTTTTATGATATTAATCCTCATACCTCTGAAAACAGAGAGTTCTCTGCATTGCTTGAGGATATAATTAAGTCACAGATCTTTCTTTCAAATCTAAAACTGAAGTGTAAAGTCAGATCAGTTCCAAAGGACTAAAAATAGTCCTATTTTTTATACTTCCTTACCTTGATCTCTTAGCTTTGACCTGAAACGTTGCCAAAAAATTTCAGCCTTGCTAACAGAATTCCATTCACCCTCTAAACTATGATAAAATTCATCATCAAGCTTTGCACTTGACATGAACACAAGAACTTCCACCAGTCATTTTCTCCAGGTGCAAAAGAACACTTTCTGTCAGCTCAGAGCAAGTTTGCTCATGCTTTGTTCAAGCTGACCTTTGTCTGCCAAGAAAATGTGTGAACTATTTAAATTTAGCTAATGTGATTTTAGGAAGATACCGCATTTGTCCTCCCAAAATTGCACCCCAGAAGAGTTTTGACTCAAAGTGCCATCACAGCACTTCAGGATTATAGAAAAGCTAACTACTTTAACTAAGTCTGTGAATTTGAAAGGCATTGATTAAATTGCATAAAACTATGTAGGTGGTTTAATTCAGAATTTAAATAGTTTATTTCATGTGTCTTAATTCACCTTCACTGTAATTTAGATGAAACCAAATTAAGCCAAATTTAATTATGCGTAAGGTTGCCTATACAGCGATTAAACATTCTTTAAGCTGCTAAAAACAGTCCCTGCACAGACATTCTTTCAGGACATGCTTATGTATTATATTCCCCTCAGTGGCAAAACCACTGTAAGAAAGGGTCACATCCCTCTGACATTTTTTGCTCAAGCCAGCTGTATTTGTCCCCCACAACACAGTGCATCGTAGACACAGTTGTGAAACGATCCAAAGTGAAAACAACTTTCTGGAGCAAAGTTGCTGCCAAGGGCAGCATATGACACCACCTCAGATTTGGCAGTTGCACAAAAGAAAAGCTGGGCTGGCTATTCACCGCATTTTTTTCTCTGCATTGCCTGTTACGTTTTATTTTACACACATACCCCCCTCAATTTTGTGCATGCTAGCATTTTCTTTGCTTTAAGTACTGAAGAGCATTTTTCTTAATAATTCTGCAACTTACATTATTTAAAACAGTGAAAGGAATGGAAGTTTTAAAGAGCTTTCTCATATTTGGGATCATAATTCTTTTCTGATGATGGCTTTCTCATTTCCTACAATACTCCTATGTGGTATTTTTTGAGAACAGAGTAAATGCTTTCCTGTTGGGCTGACCTGTGTTTACTCACAACCATACGTCAAGCTGCTGTATAAACATTGAAGCCATTTTTAGTGCACTGGGGGAAAAAGAAAATCAGATTATGACACTCTTACAACATATTGAAGTATCTGAGCAGAATCACCTGCGGTTGCTGTTAGCATTACAATTCTTTGGTGCTTCCAAACCCACACAGTTGAGGACCATTTTATATATAAACATGTAACTGCCAAAGATACTTCAAAGGTCTGTTAGAGCAGTTTTTGTTTGAACTGCAATGTATGCTATACAGTACATGCAAAGTACACAAAAGACATCACGCTTGCTAGATGAAGGGATCCTGACTAGAGCTAAAAGAGCTGGCTCAAACAGAGGTGGGAAATACAAAAGCTAAGATTTTATTTCTCTTAGAATAGGTGCAGGAATTTACCTACATTCATAGTAATCTCTTCAGTTTCATCTCAACATATTCTAATATACAGGAGGATTCTATAGTCTGTTTTCCTGTGTTTTCATATTTGAAATCCTATTCATAGCAGTGAGATTATGCAGGTAACTCAACAGGTGGATACTTCTGGTCCATGTGGGATAAAATCAAGGCATTCATGTGTTTCATATTTTCTAGCATTGCCTTCACTTCCAAGCTGAAAAGATGTATTACATGCAAAACTTGGAGGCAAAGGTAATACTTGCATTATATAAAACACATGAATGCCCCAAGTTTATCCCACATGTTTTTAGTTAACAAAAGCAGACACAAAACTACTTAAATCACAAGTTTCTGTCAAGATCAAGTGTTTTACTTAGATTTAATCACATATCAAGGCTGTTTCTCAGCCTGTGCTATGCAGAGGGACACAGCTGTTTATAAGCTGAATCTGAGTGGTCCTGCTTTAAATGGGGAATTGGAGTGACCTCCTGAGACCCTTTGCTACCCATACTGCTCTGCAATTCTACAAATAGCCATTAACTGATGGCAGTATGTAATTATAATCACAACTGACACCTCTCAAAGAGGAACTGCTCATAGATCATGATCATCCTATTAATGCTAGCTCAAAACTGCTGGTAAAATGCCACCACTGAATCTGTCTGTAGCTGTATGTGCCCTTTTTTCCCCCTGATTGGTTCTGCTACATTCAACTGTGACACAAGGGATGGTCTAGTGATCCAGAAGGCCTGTTTGTCTATGCAAAAGAAGCCTTGTGACTTGTAACAGTTAAAACTGTCAGATAGAGTCCACGAATACAAATATTTACAAATGGAAAGGAAAAACATCCAGTGTTATTCTGTTAGGTTTCTCCTTGTGCATGCTTAACATCAAAGGGTGAAACAATATGCAAAGATCACCAGCACAATAAAAAAATCCTTAGTATTTTCTGTGTCAAAGTCACCATGATGCTGCATCTATATTCCCTTACTTGCGGTTTTCACAGCAAAACAGTTATTAAATTTGCCACTGTACTTGCTGCTCATGGAGGAGGAATTTTTAATTAAGCCCCTCAAGCAAGGGGATTTAGCCCTCAGCAAATATGTGAAGATATATATACAAGAGCTGTGCCCAGAGTGTAATGCAAAAACCAATAAGCTTGTCTACTCTGAGTTTAGATACAGACATCTTCTCAAAGAAGGTTCATTGCATTTTTCTTCTACTTGGTTTTGTTGGTTTTTGGTGTGGAGTTTTTTTTTTTTTGTTTTTTTGGGGGGAGGTTGGGGGGAAGGTGGAGATGGTAGTGGGTTGGGGGTTTTGGTTTTTATGCTTTTACAGGCATTGTCATATATATGTCCAAAGCTCTGTTCTACCGACAGGTATGCCACAAAGTGACCACAGACTAGCTGTACAATATGCAGACTTTATTAAACAAGCACGCTAAAACCAATAAGCACACTAAAGCAAGCACACTAATGTGAATTAGGTAAATAATTCTTTATATATATAGTGAATAAGTACAATAAAGCAAATCAGAGATATAGGTATATAAGTAAAGTACCAAAGAAAGTTAGCAATGTATTAAATCATTACTGCGTAGAGAGAACAGAGATTAAGAAGAAATATCTCATCAATTACCACTAAATCATCATCCAGGCCCACACTTTCAGGTGGGAAGCCCCACTGCAGCCAATGCCAGAAGTCTCAGGTAACTGGGAAAATTCCTACGTGGTGCACCCACCCATATGTGAGTCTTCTCCCATAGCCACAAGAGAGTCTCACTTTTATACCCTTAGAAAAACAACCAGCTTTATGCCATATCTCTAATTGGTTACTCATGGGCCTGTGCAGTTTCTCATGGTCTCACCGTTGTCCATTCTGAAACCGTTGGCCAGGCCCTCCAGTGCGGCCAAGTATGAAGGTCACAGAGCAGCTGCACACCTAGGTTTTCCTGCCTCTTTTAGACACAGACACAATGAACGTAAACATATATACTCTACCAAATACACTGTGACAAACAACATCCTTTGTTATGGTTCTCAGTCGTGAGAGGGAATCAACTCTCAGCTAGGTTCCCATCCATTATAAACTTGTATGTTTCAGATAAAACAACAGTGTTTCCCTTTTCATTAAAACTCTCATTCTACAGGCAAATACACCTGAGGAAAAATAGACAATAACAAGTCTGAGGTTTTGATATTTCTGTCAATACTGGTTCTTTATGAAGAATCTGCTGTGCACAGCAATGTGCAGGGAAGAAGTCAGGCTATCATTGATTTTAACTAAGTGTGGTTTTCCAGAGGCTTCTACTATATTTTATTCATACCTCTACCTGCCTTTCTCCTGATTAAGATGAAGCATGTACAAAATGGATCTGCTGTAAAGCAGTAACATCTAATGGAGGAAAACTACCACCTTATGCTAGCAGAGCTTTTTGCAGTAGTAGAAGTCTGATTTACAGTCTTAGCAGAGTGCCATTCCAGGTAGAGGATTCCCTTGATGCTGGAGAAACTAAAGTCATGATTTCAAGCCACTGTGTGGCATTTTCCTTTTCTTGTGAAAACAGCTGTAATGTTTACAGTGGTTTTGCTGAAAAGAATCTCTCAGTGAAATCAGATCTTAAGCTAGTGGGGAACTATAATCTCACATGGCATTAACAGTCTTCCTCAGCTGGAAAACATTGGCCTAATTTTAACTCACATTTGGTTTACAGCAAAATAAGTCAATGACTATCGTAAGCAAATCAGGTTAGATTCAAACAGTTTACATTGTTTAAGATGGTGCAATAATCAAAATTCTATGCATTTAATAGATCAGTGGTGTGACATTTTTACAAGAATCAATATCCTGGTTAATGCTCCCCTTGTATTAACTGCTCTTCTACAACAAATTCCCCCATACACCTATTATGTCATATATGGAACAGATGCTAATGTTATTTACAGAGAAATAACTTAATTAAAATGAGTAATACTCAAAACTATTGAAATAATTCCATATCTACTCAAGCAAAGGCATTCACAGCCTGACCCACTAAGTTGAATTAGTGGTTTGCTTTCCCTGTTGCTGATAATCTTTGAGATTTCAGCATTCCAACAGTGGAAGTATCAAAAATACTTTACAATAAACATTACCAACTGAACATTTGATTATTCTCCAACTAAATTCAGTAACAGTGCTCTCTAAATACTTAATGTGAAATAAGCAGTACAGGAAACATTGGGTGGCTGGAGTTTTCTAGGATTTCTCCAATTATTTTTGTTATATACTTCAGTCAAGTTGTATTTGACAATCTGTTTCTTAATCAGAAATCCAGCCGTCATTATGACAGAATAACAACAAGGAGAATACAACATAATTCAATTAGAAGCAAAATTAAGTTCAGTTCAGTTCATTTCCGAAATCTATTTTATGTATGTTTCGAATGAGCTCAGTTGCAAGCAACAATGTACCAGTTTCTCCTGCTTGTCCCTCATTTCTTCGTCACCATCACAGTGAAATCATTATAAGATCAAAATCTAATCACATGGAAATTAAGGTCACTAAGAGGCATACAAAAGAAACCACTCCTTCATGTGAATATGGAAGCTTTTTATTTGTTACGATTGAAAAAGCTTATCACTTGCTTGCAGAAAAAGTCATAATTTGCATGAAAGAAGGATCTCAGCATGCAGTGTTGATAGCAAGGTTCCACAGCTGATCTCTGCTGCAAAGCCTGCCACAGGAGACCAGGACAGAATTTTATTTTGGCTGAGAGCTGGCTAGCTGCAAACCTGAACATCCTCTTACTTTATAAGAGCACACAATTCATTAACATCAAGGTTCAGCAAGTAACAGGAGACTTTGCTGCCCTCCTGATACTGTAAGGTCTCAAGGGCAGTGGGGTTTCACCAGGAGAAATGCTGCATTCCACAAGTGTGAGATTTCCTACGTGGCTGCTAGATGCTTCGCTTACTGCTACTGTGCAACTAGAGTAATTTCACTGCAGTATAAAGGGGGAATACTTTTTATTTTGTACCTTCCAAATACTAGGAAGGCACAATCCTTTGTGCAGATGCATATGGCTATGTAAGAGGTAGTAACAAGTCTGACATTTTGTCTCCCACTGTTCAACATTGAGGTTAAAGTATTTATATTCAATTAAAAATACTTTCCAATCATGATACATAAAAAATAAAGCCTGCTTGTTGGAAAGCAGAAATGGCAAAACATCACACACCATGCTGAGAAAGCTTCTCATTTAGATACGCCAACTTCTTTTTCCCAGGCATGGCAAATCCATAGAAGTTTGGGGGATGTTTATAGATCCATGCAAATGATAGTTTGTTTTGTCACTCAAAGCTATACCTCAAAACAAACCTCCTTACTTTTTGCCCAACCAGGAAGTAAGAACTGACAATTGAATATTATATAAAAGATAATCTAAAAAACCAGCATGTTGCTGAGTGAACTTAATTATAAAAATAGGTCCCTTTCAGTCACAAGTTTCTGCTTCCATTCCAAATAAACAGATTCAGAGATTAAAACAGCTAGAAAATGCAGCTTCAATACACACTGCCTAAACACCAAAACTGATATCATCCAAAAGAAACATCAGGAGGCATTGCCCTCTCTACCTGCAGAAATTACTCTAGTGCGATTCAGGGTGTTTGCCAGTGTAGGCCATCATGAAATTGGCAGAGAAGTGGCAGATCCTGACATTTTAAATAAGATGAAAACAAAGAATGAGACTAATGAAGAGGTGGAATGTGGGCAATAAAAATGTACCCGCATCACATATGCCAAATAAACAGAATGCTGTTACCTCTAGCTTGGGTCCTGAGACTAAGAAGAAATTGCAATAAAATTAGCTGGTGTGTGCCCTGCAATAGACAACCTTAAGCTAACAGCCAATTTCCTGGGAAAACCAAGGTGACTGACAGCTAAACCTCATAACTTCATTTAAAACAAAACAAAACCTATCTGGAACTGGATGAGGAGGGAGGATACTATTCTATCTTTTCTTAGTTCAGATTAGTACCTTAGTCACAGAACAGAGTCTGAGCAAGTGAAACATCCCTACAGAATCTCAGGGCATCTCTGACTAGGGAATTAGAGATTGGTTAAGCTCAGTCCCCTCAAAAAGGACAAAATGTAGTAGCAAGACAGAAAGGTGAAAAAACAAACCAACCAACCCACAATTACAGCAAGCACCACTGCCCCACCTTCCCACACACCTTCCCCACAACCCAGGTCAGAAGTGTTAGGCGTGAGGTTAGTCCTTTATGAATCAAGTAAAAAATTACAGGAAAGCACAGCTGTATCACTACTTTGGGGAATACAGCATGCCTTACAAACACACGGTAAACCCCAGCTCAGATTGTCCTGACACTTTGTGTAGGGACTAGCAGGAAGCACAGCCAGAGGTTTGTGGAGTGTAAGGAGATGGGTTTGGAGGGGCTGTATTGAGATAGTCAAATGCCCAGGCACTGAAGGACAGCAGGCACAAGCTCCTCTTCCCTGTACTTCTTTACAAGACCACATGCTACACAATTGGTTTCCTTCATTTGCATGCCTTCCTGCTCCAGGGAAGAGTTTACTTTTGTTGCCCCTGAGGTAGGAAGTTTGTCTGAAGTGGGGACTGCCCATTTGTTATGCTGACAAACACCACTGCTGCATCTGATCAAGGCCTCCAGGTGCACTACAATAACTAATAAAAACTTAGAACAGTTCCTTCCCCGGAGACAGGTTGTTACCAGTTTGTGTTGCCAGGATAGCTCACTGCTCGCCAATACCTTTTAGAAATAAAAGAACAAAGAGTTTAAGCATTTTTGCTCCTTTGTAAGATAAGGATGGAGGAGAAGATAAAAGCTGGAAAAGCAACAGGAGATTAGAAGGGCTCTGGAAATCTCCTCTTTCAGTCCAAGCTTGCGTAAAGTCTCAATCAACACAGTGCCCTTCACACCCTGTTTGCCTCCAAGCGAATGTCCCCATTAGTAAAATGGTGGAGACTTTGGCCTTCCAGAGAACACTCTTAAGCCAGCACTCCCCTTCCCTAGAAGCAGGATATTTTCCCCCACTCTGGCCAGTGGATAAGCTCAGATCATCTGAACAGGTCTGACTTTTCGGCCAACCCCCAAAACTTGTCTTCCTCAAGGCCCAGTAACAATAGTGATTAGCTAGAAGCCCTCCTTACATCAGAGTGCTATTTAAAGAACTTCGAGAAACCTTTTTCAAACAAAAGACTTAACCTCTCAACTTCAGAAATGCACTGAAACTTCATGGCACACAAATTCTGGCAAAATAACATGTTATTACCTCTTAGAAATGGGAATTTTGAATTCACCTGTTGCAGGAGGACTGGGGGTTGATTTTGGTTGGTTTTTTACACTTGCATGCACATACAAACTCCCACAAAAGCCACTCTATTGCTGCTGAGGATTGCTTTCCTCTCTCTACCCTAAAAGGAATTAGCAAGTTGCTTTCATGTTGGGAGTTCCTATAATGCAGGAGAATTTTTCTTTGCTGACCCAATTACATAAAATATTAACAGAATGGACGTTGTTGCACAACATTAACAACCTTAGGAGTTAAGTCCAAAGTTATATAGCTCCTGACAGTGACTTTTAGTACCCAGTATTAATTTCCCCCCTTGTCTCTGCAACACATAAAATTCTCATACATTGATTTATTCAGATAATCTGAAGTGTCTTCCATACAGAAGTCTTCATGTGAAAATTATTATTTATGAGGTGTCAAGTAAACAGTATTACAGCTGTAAGAGACTATTTGGTAGAGGCATGGGACATATTAAATTTTAAGAAGTCAACATGCTTTGTTAATTAGAAATGCCAACATTTGACATTTTTATTCCCGATGAAATTGATTTATTATAGATCCATTTAATTTGGGGGCAAAAGCTGATGCTAGGGATTCAGATTCACAGTCCACAAAGGTAGATCTCCAACCACAGTGCAGTACAGCTTCTGATCACCTTATACAGAGCAAATAGACACAAATGAAATGCACAGAGCCCTGTACATCTACAATTCAGAGTGAGGACAGCCATGTCGAAGAACCAATTTCCATCCACTTGCCAATTCCCTATTTCCCACTTGGGACTGTGTGAAGCACTTTTTAAGCAGCCCTTCTAGTAGCTAGAAGAAAACTCATTATTTCACCACTCAAAGCTATGCCAGTGATCAGCAGTTGCCTTTTTTTTTTTTCATTTGTGTAAAAATAAAAAAATAAAAAAAAAAAAGAATACAAACAATATGTACATCACTGATTTTCAAAATTATTTTTATACCTGGCAGTTCTATCTAAGGTAGGCCGTTGATTCACAGCAAATAGAGTTCCTTCTACAGCTCTGTAATACCATCATAAAGCACTGGTAAGACAGATTTAGGAGTTCTTTTTCCAGAAACCTTAGTATTTCCGTTTTGACAGTACACATGCTGTAAATGCCTTTTTGCATCACTGTTAAAAAAAAAAAAAAAAAAAATTTTGAAAAGGCCACTGATTTCACCCATGCTACAAATTTATTTTCTTCCCTAACCCAGGTATCATAAGTCACCAACTTCTCATCTCCCAATAACCTAATCACAGTAGTCAATAAATCCACACAACCACAGTAATAGAGATGATAGCAACGCGCATATCAACATGGAGTTAAAGCGAGGAGGAGACTGTGAGCTACACACGACTTGCTACTGACCATGAACCTACACCAGGACTACAAGGGTATTTCTTGACTATTCAGGGCAGTATTTAGACGGTTTCAGGCCAAAACTCACCACCAGTAATCCTTTCAGTCTGAGTAAAACAAGAGCTGGCTTACTCATACAACTGTGTCATAGTTTATATGAAACTTTACCTTATTTCTTAACATGTAACAGCAAGTTTGTGTGTTCAAACTTCTTTGTTATTTATGTGAAACATGAATGTTTCTGCAAAATAAACATAAAACCCTGCTCATAATAGGCACCAAAGGGACATCTACTTTTCAGCTCTTTATAGCAGCTGGTTGAATAAAGCAGGGTAATTAGATTCCAGCACTCAGACAGCTCAGATTTACTGTCTGTGAGAAGCACTGCTGCCCCAAGTGAAGAAAGTAACATAAATAGCTCTGGCTTGAGGGGTATTTCTGATACACTGACATTGTCTCCACGAGGTATCAGTATGCCAGGTTCCCCCTGTGCAGGATGAACAGGCAAATCTTCCACTGGGGTGTGGTTAGTGGACAAAGAGAGTCATGGAGAGGCCATCAAAGTATCTGGAGCATCTCTCAGTTTGAATGTAAAACACAGGAAGAGAAGGTTCACAGGAAAGATGCAGTAAGGAAGGCATAGCAAAAAAAAAATAAAAAAAATAGGGCAAGGAAAAAATAAAAAAAAAAAAAAAGGACAAAATAAGGGAGCTAGAAGAATCTTCCAGAATTAGAAGAATTCTTACACCTTCTTTAAATCTGAAACACTGCAGTTTATTCTGTGAAGAACTGCTGCACTATGGCTAAGCCTACACTGTAGGTTTCACCTGTGTCTCTGCAAGTGTTTTTGCCCAGATTACATAAAAAGAAAATAAAAATCAATTTATTGTTCTGATGCTTGCTGTCATTTGAGTGCAGGAGTTGTTAGATGTCCTTCTGTATTTAGAAGGAACATTCTCCCACAGTTTCCTGAGGGTAAAAATAATCCTTGGACATTTGGCACAAAGAATGATGAGATTTATCCACAGAGAGACAAGTGAGAATAGACCAAGTGACAGCACACCAAGACAGGAGGAAATCTCTTCAGACTCCATGCCAATCACGTGGCCTAATTGTACAGCAGACTTACCTTTAGCTGTACCACCATGGTTGTTTCCCAACAGTTCATTTTGGAAGAGGTGCAGGAAAATGTTGCAAAAATGAAGATTTGTTAGAGTCTTCCTAGACACCACTAGTAAATATAAAAAAAATGCTGAAGTGGAAGATGAAGGCAACAGAAAGAACAAAAGACATAGCTTGTCTTTTTTTCGTACTGATCTTATGAGATATCATTTCAAAAGGGTTTATCTCAAAGCATACAGACACATGCTAGAGGCTGGGCACAATTATTTAGGCTCACTGACTCACAGGTGTTACCTTTAACTGGTTTGTCAGTTGTCATGCACCATCTGACAATCATACTGAAGAGATGAAATACAAGCAAGACTGCACGTGTACTTTGCAACTATAGTTCTTTATACTGTCATTTTAACTGTTAAAGACAAATCTAAAGAGCAGCCCTTCTGGTAGATTTTTTGCTAGTGCCACATGCTTATCTACAAGACACTAGCCTTTGGTTTACATACCAGGGTTTAAGGTCAGAGACCTGCAGAGCCACTACACTTAAGGTGCCAAGGGTATGAAGCATTTAGAACAATCACCAATATTTTGCTGTCAGACTATGAGGTCATATCAAAGAAGCTTTTGCACAAGTCCATCCTTAAAAGGCAGCTGATCTAATCCTAACAGTGTGGGTATTTTAAATCATGATGCTTTTATAAAGCTGTAGATTTCACTAATCTAAAAGAGTTCAGAGACACATTGGGACAGAATAAAAACTGTTTTGAAATCTGTTCGTTAGAGAACTGTATCCTTTCCCTATGCTCTGTGACAAAAACAATCAAGACTGACAGACTGGAAAATCTCTTCCTTTGCTGTAGCAATACTGATGCCCTTGTAGCTGGTAAATTAAGCCCACATCTGCAGGGCTGTTCTGCCCCACTAGCAGGAGTTAAAACAAGGAGTCGGAGTGACATATTCTAAGCAACACTGAACTGTGCTTCAGGATATCCGAATTCAGTAAACAGAGTAATTTGCTCTTTGCTTGTTTACAGTTGATCTAAATTTCTATAGTGAAAAACTTTAAGCTTCTTAGGAAGTACAGCAATGAAGCATCACTTCCTATGAAAAAGGAGGCTTGAATACAGCAATGTTCTTAATTCCATGTAGCCACTTGAGCACACCATGGAGATTTTGTAGCTATGTTCTGTCATGTTTTCTGAGCCACTTCAAAGAATTTCAGAACAATATTTCAGATAAAGTGACTAAGGAAAATCCCACATAAACAAATTACATTTACAATCAAGACCTATACTGCTACCACCATTGTTTGGACTTGAATGGCAAGCAGCATGTAAGAGACACTTGAAAGAACAAAGTCCTGTATGATCCCAGAATCATCATAAAATGGTTTGGGTTGGAAGGGTCCTTAAAAATCATCTAGTTCCATCTGCAATTTCTCTGGGCAACCTGTGCCAGGGCCTCACCACCCTCACAGGGAAGAGCTTCTGCCTAAGATCTCATCTCAGTCTCCCCTCTGACAGCTTAAATCCATGGGTTCTCACCAGAGTAGAGGGTGAGAATCCCTCCCTCAACCTGCTGCTTGTTCTCTGGGGATGCAGCCCAGCACAGAGGGGGTTCCAGGCTGAAGTGCACACTGATGGGTCATGGGGAGCTTCTCATCAGCCAACATCCCCAAGTCCTTCTCCTCAGGGCTACTCCCAGTTCATTCTCTGCTCAGCCTGTATTTGTGCTAATATAGTTTTTTACTTTTCACGTACTTCCTGAAAGAGGCTCTTGCAATATTCTTCGCCATTTATTTAACACTGCAGCTATGGCTAGCCTCTATGATTAAGGGATATAACTATATTCAGAATAATTCATCTCCACTAATTCCTATGAGGAAAACACAATGAAATTTAAAAAAATGAAACAAGCAAAAAAACAAACAACAAACCACAAACCTGTATTTTAAGCATATTGGCCCCTAACATATGCTAGTAACTATAAAGTAATTACAGGTGCTTAGAATAACTTAAAAGAATACTGGCTGTAATAGTTGTAACTTCATTTAAGACACCAAATAATTGAAACTAAATGCTTTGCTAAGGGGATAGGTAAATGCATCTCCTTGAAAACAGGGCTTGAAGGTGACAAAAAGGCACACTTGTAGCTGAACAGTCATGCTAAGAGTTTCTTGTTCAAGAAACAAGTCAAAGTTTCTGAAAATGTGGCTGAGATAGACATACCAAATTATCACAGCCAGTTCTTTAAAAAACTTTGAAATGTGCCAATCAAATCAAACCATTTCCTTTTTACTTTACTAGATTTTAACTTTTCCCATGCCAATCCAAGGAACACTTCTAAAAACTGCATTTTTCCACAGAGTGGTTCATATGCTTGGGATTTACATCTGCATGGACAGCACGTACAAGGTAGTACCTTATAGAAGAGTCCTGTTACATGTTTCCTGCTCATGAAGTTTAAAAAAAAATAAAATAAAACAAACCAAAACCACAACGATCTTAACAGACTTTATAGCAAAATCAGGAAAACTGAGCTTCAAAGTTATGGGTTTAAAAGTAGCCATATCAAACACACAAAAATATGGAAAGTCTTGGCACACACACCAGATTACATCTACAAAATACTACGGACACATGCAGACCCTGTAGATCCTAACACCAGTAGGCAATGCAGCACCTGAAGAGGTACAATAGATACCACTTGTTCTATGTTACAATGTCATGCTATTTAAGACCATGAATGGATCACATGGAACCCTCTGTTGAGAAAACTGTTCTTCAAGCTACCCTATTTTCAGTGAAGGAAGCTTCAGACTAACAAAAGGGCAGATGGAGAAAGAGGCAGAGAGCAAGAAGAGCTCAGCAAGATCTGGGAGCCTGCAGTATAATTAAAGACCAGGAGACTACTGAGAAAAGCAGATTAAGGATAACAGCAGAATACCAGCTCTAGGGTTGATCATCAATTTTGGATACCAAGAGCTATGAAAGAAACCTGAAAATACCACCCACTGTAATAAATATTGTATACAATATAGAATAAAATTGAAAAGTGTCCAAAGATGTAACAGGGCAACAAAGTACCAAATTCTCACCGAAAATGTGTTGCAAATGTGTCTGTTTCCAAAGGTTCCCCTAGAACACTTCATCAGCCTGTATTTTCAAATTAACTCTTAAAATGCAATTTCTTTTTGGGACAAATTCAGATTAAAATAAGGTTCAGGTTGTTTCCTGTCCCCACCTTTTTTCTCTCTAATATTTAATCAAAGTGCAAATGTTACCATATTTCTGATGTAGCATTGTCAACAAAGGAAATTAGAATTTGTAGCTTCAACTTTAGGTTTACTTTACACTAAAATTTCCCAATCACCAGTGATTTCACTCGCTTTGCCCCTAAAGGTATTTACTGAAAGGGAAAAAGCCTTTCTGATGGCATCTGTGACAATGCATTAGAGAAGCAGCATGACAGCCCAACAAAAGGCTGATTTCCCCCTCCCTCCCATTGGTATCTAGTTATTCCTGTTTCAGAGCTTAAGCCAGGCTACAACAACAGCAAGCTGTAACTACAAATTATTTTTTCCCAAACCATTTTTTGATGTAATTTCTAGACATATTTTACATTTTTATTGCAAATTCAATTCCCAAATGAGATCAAGCACTTTGCAAACTGTGTGAAGGGCTGCACCTCAACTGTTGGAGAAAGAGGCAAGTAAATACTTATCAGCAGGTGGCAACAGTTATGGGTTAAGGTTATTTGGGACAGGTACCTATAAGAAAGACATCTCCCATATATGTAGCAAGTAAAATACAATTCAATACTACCAGGATATGAGCCATGGATTTTAGTGTCTTACTTCAGCACTTCTTGACAGACAGACCACACCAAAGTATGATTTAAGTTCAGCATGTTAAATATGCAACACCACATATCTTACTGGAACTCAATGAGAGATAGCTTATCTTGTCACACCTTTGCCATATAAGCATGCCAGCTTTGTCAACATAGAATGATTTAAGAAGGGTCAAGCTTGTGGAAAGAAATTTACCATGTTTGAATATCATCAAACATTTTTAAGAACTACTTAATACACCTAGTATCTTAACATGTGAGGACACCAAGCCCAAGTAAGACTATCAACCAGTTGAAACATGATTGCTCCTTTAATATTTTGGCTTTTTTCTGCAGCAAGGTATTCAAGAGTCAACGCAACAAACCATGCTGTCTCCAGCTTACAGATATTATTGACAGTTGAATCATCACAAGGTGTCTCTGGATCAGTATATAAAGACAGACTGCATGAAAATTCACAAGCTGTGTTCAAATTTAAACAACAACAAAAGTCCTTGCAAAATAGCAAGTTAAACAAGCAGATTCTTCTAGTTACATGCTTTAGGGGAGGGGTGGGGGGCACGAGAATCATCCTAAATGTCATCTCAGTTCAAAAGAAATCAAAATTCTTTTACCTGGCAATTCATTTTGTGTTGTTTTGCCTTGCTCCCAGTGTCCCTGCCTCCTATGGACTTCTTTTGGCAAGGATCTTCCAGTCATAGGAAGTATAAAGTCCTAGTGATATACCAAAAGTAAATTAATTAGAATATTTAAGTTAATGAATTAATGTTATATTTTGATAGTGTAGTAAAACAAACAAACAACCCCCCCAGAAAGAAAACACCCAAACACACACACACACCCCCTTCCCCCCCCCCGAAAAAATATCCACACCAAGAGACAAGTATCCTGGAGGATACTTGAGATGTCATACAAAATTAAATCTAAATGGAAAATACCCTTCTGCTTTCTAAATGCAAGATGATTTCATGTTGAATGTATACATTCCTTCAGAGGAAAAAAGCTGACACAAGAGATCTATGTTACCAAAGGATATAGGGAAGAGTGAATTAAAGTCTTACCGATCAATCAAGACTGGGAAATGTAATTTGGATGAGAGTATCTTTGGGGTTTTCATGAAAAGGAACATAAGGAACATATGGATAATCAGTCATATTAATATCTATATATGATCAGATCACTGAATACTGCACCTTTCAATACTGTTTCGTCACACTACGCCCAAGATGTACTTTCCAAATAACCCCTATTAGAAAATCAACTAATTAACTGAGGAGAAAAACATTCAGAAACCCCTGTCAGTACAAGCCAATGATTAAATCTGGCACGTGGTTTTTAATGTTTTTGAAAATAGGTAAGATTTTCAATTAGTGTAGATTAAGTAGAGATTTGCAGATTTCAAAGGCTTTCTATCAGTTTAACAACTGTTTCAAATCTTCATTAAGACATTATTTGATAACAGATGTTAATCTCCCTTGTTTCTAAATCCAAAAGCAAGGAATAATACCTTCCAAAACAGTCCTGCTTACAATTTCATCTCAAGGGAGAAGGGAGGAAAAAAAAAAAAAAAAAAAAAGTACTTCAATAAAAAGCAATAAACAGTTTCATATTCACAGGAGCTAATTATGTTTACTAAAAAGAAAAAAAATTACTTTCAGCAAAATGCAAATAGCAGCAGAGGGAGATAAATAAAAACCCAATGGAATCGCTTGGTGTGATTTTGCTATCACAGCTTTCAGAGGCAGAGAGCTGAAAAAGAATAAAACATTGCTTTCCAATAACAGAAATAATACTGTTACAACTAGCCAGTCAACAGAGGCAGAAAATGGGTAACTAGAAGAGAGTGCCAGAACCAGCTTTTAGTGACAGTGATAAAAAGGAGATAAAAAAGCAGCAGCAAACACTGATGCAAACAAGTATTTGTAAACACCAGATAAAGAACAGCTGAAGGCAATAACTCAGACTACATAACATGGCTGATAAAGCAGCCCTGCAACATTCTAATCATCTGCAGTCCCAGGACTCCTTTTTTTTTTAAGAGACACAAATTGTTTTCTTAGAGCAGTAAATTTCATGCATAATTTTGAAGTCCTGAAATAAGATGCATCCCTTAGGAAAGCAGACAGTTTCCAAGTAATCAAGAAATGGACATTGGAAATGGAATTGCAATGCAGGTTGGATAGAATAATTCCCATATGGCGAGATTCCTGCAGAGCAGGATGTCCTTATTATTAGACTCATCTTGGTGCCCAGAAGCAGCGTCACTTCTACTGTTTGACTCTGCACTGTTAATTGCTGATCATTCCACCTCATCTATACAGAAAGAGGGGATGCAACATAACGAACAAACAGGTAGAGGTTATAAGAAACAATGTAGAGGCTTTATAGAAGTCTCCCACATCCATCCATGAGTGCACATAAACCTCAGCAGTGTATTACGAGAAGGTTTTTGAGCATCTTAACTTGCTTCTTCCATAAAAAAGAGGTAAGTCTCATACATTCAGGCTCCCACTTTGCCAAATAAATCCCACAGAACCCACCTAAAGGGCACACAGATCCAGCTATAAGAGCATGGCCAAATCCCAGAATAAAATGTCACTCCAATACTATTAAAAACTGTCATTTGTCTTCATTGTGTTTAAGTGATCTTGAAGTAGAGAGAAGTATGTAGATGGACCTTGGGCCAATAATAAATTCAACAAGAATAGAGCCTCAGAATGCAGATGGATGACATAAATGTGTTGAAAACAAATTAGACAAATAATTGAACATTAGTCTTCATATAATTAATTTGTTACTGACATTAATTGTACCTTTCCTCTTGAGTTTCTATGAAGCTATTTGCGATCACATAGTTTCTAATTTGCCTGAAGCCTTGTGAGGAAGCAGTATGTGCAATAACACAGGGCGATGCTTCCCATAGCTCCCTGTTGTTATATTCTAAATGACTGCACACGCTCATCCCTCTTTTCTATATACCTATATTAAAGTAGAGCCTTTACACTTGGTAAAGGCTTTTGTCATCTACATGCTGTATACAAGATTAAAGCTAGAACCAGGAAAGAATTACAATTCATAGCCTTGAGAAGGCATTCTAGTTTTCACTATACATGAAAGTATCCCTGCATACTCCCATTAACGATAGTAAAAAATACAATACGAGGCTCCGCTCTGAGCGTTGAGCTCGAAAATAGTCCTGGATTCTGACAAACAGCGTGCAATTAAATGAACAAGATCAGAAGAGGAATCAGATATCTTAGCCTCTCTGAAGGGTGCCATATCTGCACACATGGTGATAGAACTATTCCCTTTACTTGGGTGATTATACTTAAAGCTGTTTATAACTCTTTCCTAGACTAATAAAAGCCGCACCTCAATAGATCTTCACCTACTGAGAGCCTGCAAGTTCTTTATAGAATCATAGAATAGTTAGGGTTGGAAAGGACCTTATGATCATCTAGTTCCAACCCACCTGCCATGAGCTGGGACACCACACACTAAACCATGTCTCCCAAGGCTCTGTCCAATCTGGCCTTAAACGCCTCCAGGGTTGGAGCCTTCACAACTTCCTTGGGCAACCTATTCCAGTGCCTCACCACCCTCACTGTGAAGAACTTCTTCCTTATATCTAACCTAAAGTTCCCCTGTTTAAGTTTAAAGCCATTACCCCTTGTCCTACCACTAGAGTCCCTAATGAAGAGTATGCACAAGCTGTCCCTTTCATAATAGAGATTCCCGTTTCTACTGACCTGTGGGGTTTTTTTGAAGGTTTACACAATAGTAATATTTTTTGGTGTACATCTGACAAAAGTGCATCAAATGTTAAAGATGGCAGAAGATTAAGTTTTACCAGCTTGAGCTATGTGATACTTTGGTCACCCCCAAACTCAAAGATTAACAATCATTCTCACCGTTATGAATTCAGCCTTTGGCTTCCTTAGCTGTAATTAATTCTATGAGAAGTCAAGAAAACAGTTAGGTAACACTAAGTAAATTTTAAGGACTCATTAAATAACTATCATTCCGTATGAATTTTGGTTCTTGACTGTACCTAGTGAAACTGGGGAAAAAGTCCAACAACCAATAGGGGTGTGTATACATATTTTGAGCCTTATCAAGCATCAATCACTTAATAGAAGTCCTGAAATATAGCAGCAGAATTTCCTCATCTTGAATCATTTTGACTGATAGAAAGATTTGGACATGATGTCTACTGTTGTTCTACAAGGAAGAAAGCATTGTTTCATACACTGTTGTGTGTGATTAAGTGTTCTCTAGTACCTTCAGTACTTTTCCACAAGATTCCTGCCAATTTAGTGTGGTAGCAAGTCTCCTGCAGAAACTGCAAATGGAAAAGGACCTAGGAAGCTTTTCCCCCCACTGGTACTTGTTAGGCTCTGACTGAAGAAAAGTCAGTTAAGAGAACCCACAAAAACTCTCAAATTCAAAAGCCAAAACTGATAATTCAGCAGGTATCAAGTCTTATACTGCTGTACTTCACTCGGCATATTTCAAGGTACATATCCTCCCCTGTGCAGGGGCAGAAAACTGGCCCACTTGAACACTTTCTTGGAAATGTCCAATTCAAATACTTCATTGGGCTCCCACCATTTAATCCAAGTAGTAATATTTCCTCTCCGTCTAATTAACCACAATTTACTGGTTCAGTTGAATTCACATTTTCCACAGGTTTTTGAGAAGTGAAGATCTGAATATTGCTGTTGCCACAAATCAGTTGGTCTTAGTCACAGTTTAGATGCAACTTATTTTACTTATAAAGGATTTATTAGGATAAGAGATATACAACAAATATTCCTATATCCATTGGAGCTGGGTTCTGCCACAATATTTAAATCTTTGGCACATATTTCAAGCACATGTACAAGTTCTATTAAATTTATGTCCTTAGCCAAGCATTTAGAGGCACAACTAAAGCTTAAAATTACCAGATATTACATGCTAGATGATTATTATTCTTGTGTTGGTAAAGCACTCAGTTTCTTTTTGATATCTAATCTTCATGGCTTTAAAGAGACACAGAGCAAAATAAGCCACATGTAACCTGTTTGATTAACAGGCTAATTTCATTCTATTTCATAGCAATGTTGTTTTCCTACTGGTTTCTTGCTGTTCTTATCCATGTGGATTTATTTCTAAAGACAGTCTCTTGACTGAGTTAGCATCTTTTTGTACAGCACTGTTAAGAGAGTAAATAAAGCAAAACAGTAACAGGACTTGAAGTGGTGGGCTGAAATCCCAGACAAAGGTTTAAGAACAAGGTAGATAGAGGGACAGAAACTCTTTTTGTTCTGCCATCTATATTTTTCCCCATGCTATAGCTGGGGAAAAAATCGAAACCCAAGATAATGAAGTCCTTCTGAACTCGTAACACAGCCACATATAAGCATATTCTCAGAGTTCACATATGGTGGGGGAGGGGAGGTGGATTCTCTTTACTGTGGAGTGTAGGTCTCCCCCACCCTTGTAACAACAAAGTCAATCTTCAGATCTTTTACTGTTTCAGCTTCAACTTGCAGAGTTGAAAACTATACTAAAACTTCCCCTAGTGTCAGGCCAGCAACACTGAAATGTTAATTACTTATAAAAAACATTAACCTAAAAAAGTAAACATTCTGATACTCATGATCATCACTTGTGTTTCACAGGCATTTTAAAAAAACAACTAAAATTTTATCATAAGGATAGTGAAGAGAAGAAACTATGATTGCCGAGTTGCTAAAAATGCTTGAATGTTTTCAGAGGCATAGGCCTGAATCACTTAAGCATTTAATTCCTATTGATCTTCATGGAACTCAGGCACCCTCTAGTCTTTCGTGCATCTGAGACTTACATTCTTAAGGCCTTTCAATCATGGTGAAAAATATGTACCCTGTCGCTTGCTAAGTAAGTTCACTCCAGGTCATATTTATGTCAGCTTTCACATGGGCAATGCTAGCAAAAAGAACAGCAATCATTTTCATGTAGCTTGGGGCTTGAAACAAGCTCTCACTTATACAGGAGTAAATTCAGGGTAATTCCATTTACTTCATTTGATTGGATCTGGCCTCTTGCCTCTGATACTGCCTGTGGTAAAAAACCTGTAGTGCAACATTTTTTTCCCCCTCCAAAATAAGATTGCATTTTAAGGAAAATGCTTACTAAGAGGACTAATGCCAAGTTTTTGCACCACTTCCAGAGGTTGCTCGCCTCTCTGTATATGAATATTTAAGTACAAGCAACTGAAATTTTTCATAAATGAGAGGGGTTATTCATGCACACACATAACACTTGCTACAAATTACCTTCCCCTTACACGCACAAGTAAACCTCCCCTCCCTCCATAAAAAGAAAACAAAAATCTAAACATACAAGATGCCTGTAGTTATGTCACTGCACTAACTAGATTTACAAGGGCAGAAAGATCCATCCTAAGGATTAATACTGGGGTAGTTAAGAGAAGCAAGTCAGATACCTAAACATCTTTTCTGGCATGGCAAACTGTTTTTACTTCTTTGTTTGCTCTGACATAACTCTTTACAACAGTGGTCTGCCAGGCAGGAGCACGTCTATGGCTGCTATTCTGCCAGGTAACACACACATCACTGACAAGGGGAGCCACTGTTAGGCACTTGCAGAACACCTTTCATCACCCCCTTAGCAGAGTTTAAAGTTCGGCAGATCTTTGCATCACTGCTCTTGAAAATTTTTGTTTTGCTAATTAAATATACAAATATCCCATGATAATTTACAGTTCCCTGTGATAATTATTCTTTTAACTGAAAATTATGGCAACTGGAATCCTCTGCACTGGAGCACATAATGTGTATGCCAAGAAAGAAATCAAAGTGTGTCATCACCGTTGATAGAAGGATAAATATAGTTGAAGTCAGATTAATATTTCCAAGATTACTCATTTCTACTTCAAAAGAAAAGCAAAGATCATGTGCAAAATGACAGCTACCCATCTGGGACTAGAAAAGTCACCATATGGATGTCTTTTTGCTAATTATAGATAAATTTTTGAACTAAGGGATTTAAAAGTAGGGATCTGTCAGTTCAAAAATATACTTCCTCTCCTCCCTCATTCAGGCAGTGCTTTGGTGCTGGCTAATCAATTAAACAGAGCATTGGATCACAAAGATTTGCATCACCTTTAAGAAGGCAGCTTTCTCCTGCCTCATGTAACATATAGTCAAATTTGAGGGTCAGTTAAAGGAAATTTGTTACAATTCCTTCTTTTTTCAGATCAGAGGAATCTCTATAATCTTTTAGCCCAATGCCCCACACATTAGAGGCCATGAGACTGCCATGTATTACTTCTTCACATCTGACATTTCTACTTGAACTACAGACTATGCTCCTGAAAAGCATTCTAAGTAGATTAAAAGATGTTTCAATAACATAATTATCACCCAAGATAAATTCTTCCAAAATCAGTTAATCTACATGAAATATGAAGTAGGTATTCCTAAAACTGCACAAGTTGGTTTCTGTTCCACTATAAGATTTTTGTTGTTGTTGTTGTATTTTGTCTGCTGAATTGACTGAATAATTCTTTATCACATTACTGAGTTGGTTGCACATATTTATAGACCAATCACATTATTCTTCAGCCTTTGCTTTAATACATTAATAGAGTAAGCTTCTTAACCTTGGGAGGTGTTTTCTATATTTTAAGTCAGAAAAAAGAGCTTCTCTAAACCCTGCAGCTTTTGGTCTCCTTCTAGAACTGCAAATACTAGACAATACTCCAATAGCAATTATATCAGTGCCAAATGCAGAGGCTGTGCAGTCTTTTCATGCCTGTTAGCATTTTATAGCATTTATACATGGATTGCATTAGCCTTTTTTTCACTACAGTAGAAATTAACTTCAGCACATAAAGACAGCTGATGTGAAGAAAACTCCATCCCTAATCAATGGGGAGAAACAGGCTTTTCCAGAAGACCATCGAGAGCACTCATACTAAGCTCATGATCTCTGATAAAGGCTCTTTTTCCTTCGCTCTGTTGAGCAGACTACAGGTTAGGCAGGGCAAGTACACTGGATGTCACCCCTCTCTCTCAAATGTTCTAGGGGTGGGGAGAGGTGTGGGGACAAGTTAAAAAGATACAAAAGATGAGTTCTGACCAACAGCTGTGCTCTTCACACCTCTCCAGAGGAGTTTAAGACACATAGTAGCATTTTCAGCTGTACTTTACCCATACAAACCCAGTATTAGTTCCAGTTAACATACAAGTTAACACAGAAGAGACATTTTTTCATGCTTTTCTTCTGTTCTGGTACAGTCTTGCATTCTTTCCATCATTAAACCAAGTACCTAACATTGTTATGCACAGAACTAGTCCCCATACCTGCCCTAGACACACCAGAGTATCTACTTCCTGAAGACCATTAAGAATCATCTTTGACATCTACACATCAGTGAGACTGAGGATGAAAAGGCAGATGGAAATGGTAATTCCACCTGATGCATTTAGTTTACGACTTGAAAGACAGAAACTTTGTCTTGCAGAGTTCCCAGTTGCCTCAGGAGCTAGCGCTTCCAGGGAAGCAGGCTACCTGCAGGATCAGGAAAGGTGCTATCAGCAAGGTCAGGTAAGGTAAGCAAGGGCCTATATTCCACCTTCTGTCATTACCTTTCCTCACAGCTAAAGTGGACAAAAATGCAGAGAGATAACTGCAAGAAATTAATTCCTTTACTTACGTGACTTTTAGTACAGGTGACGATTATGTAGCATGATGACTGTCTACTGAGTAACGTAATTCTCAATTTGAGTATCAATTAATTAACCTTTTATCCTGGATATGATTTGTATCTCATCAAGGGCCTAGCTTAACACAGCATTTTTTCTTCCAACTACAATGCTACACCATGTAACTCTGTCCTCATCATTGCAAACTTATTTCCAATCATCTTGTTATGAACAACTTCGTAGCTTATACTTTATCCATGCCATGAAATGCAGAAGTTTAACCAAGCATAAAAGCCTTTTGACTGTTGCAGTCACACTCCCAAATGAAGCGTATTGATCCCCACACAGACCACAACCTGCAAAACCATTGATCACCACTTCGGTCCCTATTAGCTTCAAAGTTTGTTCATATTACCACAGAGTTTTTTACCATTGCTTGCAAGAAAAAATTACAGCACACAAATTATTTAGTCTTTCAGCTAAACCAGAAAGCCTGTACTTCCCTAGAGAAAATACATGAAGTTAGTCAGCCTTCTGAAGTATCATCTAAAATTCAGCTTTAAACTCAATTTAACATCCACCCCATGGACAAGAGCAGTAGATCTCTTCAGCAAAATGAACATAAGGCACTTAAATTCTATGCCTATGTTCTGAGCTATTTGCTTTTAAACACAAAACTAACCTGCATTTGCCCCAGTCACTCTCCTCACACCACCCTGGCAGCCATCTTAGTTCACAAGCCCCTACCATCATCACACTCTGATATCCCTAAGGAAGAGCTTTACCCTCCCCTCATGCCCTAAAAAAATATCACACACTCACTCCATTATAGCTCTCCTATTTATCCTAATCTTAGCTACAGCTTCTAGAAACACCCAGGCTTTTTTTATGTGCTTCAAAAGTCACTCACAGATAAAGCAGTTGCTCTCCCATTTGGTGCTATGCACACTGCAGCCCAGCAGAAGCCGAACTCCCGCAAAATCCACCACGAATGAGACAACAGGCCACAGGCAGCTTCTTTTAACACTTTTCCACACCTCCTGGGACAGGTTCCAACTCCTCCAGGCTGACCACTTCCATACCCTTACACACAACCTCCTGCCAAGCCACTTCACCTCAGCTGCCCACAGGAACCAGCTCCCCCTGCAGCACCTGCTGCTCATCCCCCTCAGCTGGGGCTTCTAGAATATTCCTTCAAAGGCTCCAATTAAGTCGAGGCCTCCTTATCTGTACAAAAAGCTCAACTTAAAAAAACCCCAACCAATAAATAAAATAAAGCATGGGAGGAGTGGGTTTAGGAGTTGAACTCTAAGCTTTTACATACATAGCTCTGAATTACATCTGGAAACTTTAGTGTGAGGCACAGGGAGTCACAGTCTTCATGTTGAGATTCTTGACTGTGAGTATGGTGATCAAAGAGCTGCCTAAAGGCAGCACAAACAGAAACATTCAGGATAAGCTCCTGAAAAACTTTACTTTCATGAAAGGCAATAGATAGGTGCTACTGAAAGGCAGCATCTCCTTCCACTTGAAGCTTGCAAGGCTGAACTTGAAAGAATTTAAAGGTTCAGTTTTCCTTTAGAAGATTTGTTGTTGCAGTCTATGCCCTGTTGTGTTCAGGAGAGCACTAATGTGGAATAAGGGAATCAAAGTCAAGTGTTGCTTAGCTGAAGAAGCAGCAGTAAAAACTCGCTTTTCTCACCTTTCTGGAGAGAAACTATTTTCACAACTCACCTAGGCCTTTCTTTACCCCTTCCATTAAAGCTGTACCACACTACAGAAAGTAACAGCAAATTCATGGGGCTGGGAAACGGAGCAGAACTCTGCCCTAACAAGGCAGAGCATTCCCTGAGGTGAGAGAGAATGGGTAGGCAGAAACTGCTTCAAACACAGCATAAACTTCTGTATTCCCCATTCTGTTTTTTTCTTTAACTAGGCTGGATTTTTAAGCCGTATGGCTGTACAGTGGATCATGCTTTAAAGTAATTACCTCCAAAATGTACAAGCATTTTACTAACATCTAATGTTTTTTGCCAACTAATATACATATCGCGAACTAACTTGTGAGATGTTATAATCCCATTTACATATTTGCCAGAGATGTCAGCGTGTTACAACAGAAACCTGGTTAGTTCTTTGCTGCTTTCACGAAGCTTAGTTTGCTTAGGATGGCTTCTTTTGCGTTCAGCCGGACTATTAGGACTAAAGAGGAAATTTCACAGAATCTCTCTCCTAATTCCCTGACACTGTCCTTTGTCTCAACATGAAATTCAGGGGAAGAAAGGAGGAAATCCCTCAGAAGAACAAATAAAAAAGATTATTTAGCCTGTCTGCTGATAAATGCATTGGTATTGATGGAGTTAAGGGCTTGGCACAATCAAGTTATTTATCTGCTGAAAATATGAAGCACAATGTGAATCATTACAATTCCAAAGAAAAGAAGATATATTTGAAAATGAACAACAGCATATGCTTATGCTTCCTTAAAATTAGCTTCAGGCCATTTGTTTGTATCCCATGATAATACCAAGCATGAAACAAAAGAAGAAAGTTTCTATTTTGTAAATTTCTTTTAGGACTGAGTCTGTAACTACCTGGATATGCAATGAGCACTGCTCAGGAGAAGACACATCCAAGGTTCTGTTCTACCAGAAATTCTAGTAATGCAGCCACTTAAATACACTACCTATAAAGTTCAGTGCTTTAAATGTAAATCTTCCCTATGTACAATAGAACAAGTATTGTGAATTTAGGTCCTTTTGATACAATGCTAACTTTCTAAATACATGCAGTTATATTTAGGAGAAAAGGACGTAAGGTAATGACCTGTCCATCCATCAGGATGATGTAGCAAAAAGGCACTTTAGAACAAATTTTGTGTACATAATGGGGGTTGTTTGTGTGTGCTGTAAGCGTACAAAACTTCAGTTACAGACAAATCATGTATTCTGATGTACTGACCCAAATTAAAGCAATTAACAGGCATATACCCTCTTCAGCATGTTATTATATGTCCTGGGTTCAGCTACAGCAGTCAT
>NW_009942712.1:20911-42401 GCF_000696875.1 Nestor notabilis | reverse complement strand
GTTGCCGGCTGGGTTTGAACCACGACAAGGACCTATGATTTATCAGTTATTTCCCGAAGAAAGTAAAGCTTGTGGAGAGATTCCATGCTGAAGCAGGATAGAAGTGTGATAGGGAAGAAGTGGCAGAAAGGAACTATTATGTATTGACTATCACGCCTCTGTATTACTGTTGGAGCAGGTAGAAGAGTTGGGAGTGAAGGAGCAAAGCTGACTTGGGGAGAGGGGTGAGGAAAATTGCTTTGTCTTTATTTCTTACTACCCTAAACTATTTAACTAGCAAAAAATTAAACTAATTTATCCCAAGTTGAGGCAATTTTGCCCATCAGGGTAATTGGTGAGTGATCTCCCTGTCTTTATCTTGACCTGCAAGCTTTCTAATCCTGTTTTCTCCCCCGCTCTCCTGCTGTGTAGGGACTGACTGAGCCCTTAGCAAGGATAATCCACCACAAAAACCAAATCAGTTCTGTGTCCCAAGAAACTGGGTCTGGCTAAGACATGCTCAGTCATCAGTCTGAAGATTCTAAGTGATTAAAAATTTTCCACTGCCCATGACAAATTTGTTCCACTTGTCAATCCCTCCCATTGTGAAACATTTTTGTATTGTTTCTGAAAACAGTTCACCAGCCCTAGTTTGTAAAAGTGCACATTGATTTGATAGGGGAGTTTGCACTTCCATAGACAATTTGATGACCACATCTAATACCCATTTATGGTGCACTGAATGGGAAATAGATTTTACCAGTCTGAGCCAGAGTCTGGAGAAAAGGTCTTTCTTATTTTGAGTTTAATGCCACTTCTTGGAAAGATCATGTCCAAGTTTTACTCTTTTATGTTTGCAATATCTTGGAAATCACTGAGAGCAGTTGTGAACATTTACGTTGCAAAGGACTCCTATAGTGAAAAATTCAACTGCTCCAAAAATTTACAGGGGTAAGGAAGATAAGAAGTCTTTGATGAGTAAACTGCACTACTTTAACATCCCATTAGCCACAAACAGATGTATAGTATTACCTCAGGAGCAGTTGAATAAAAAAAAAAAAGAAAAGCCAAGTAGACATTACAGGGAGGAAAACATGCACTGTAAAAACACAGCAGTCGTGCAAGAGGGAGTACAAAGAACTATCCCTTTCATAGATGCTATTTTCTACCCTATTTCTCCCTGCTAAACATTTTCTGCCTATCCTCACTGTTTGTGAGTGAGAACACATGTAAATGATGTTTTCCTGATGTGTTCCCAAAGTGCAAAGTGTAAAAAGTGAGTTATGTGATGCTTTCCAAATCTTGTGATGTCTAGTCCATGGAGATGTACCAAGATAAGGAAGCAGCAATATTGTCTAGTGATATAATGTTAAGGAAGCCTAGGAAAGGGACCTTACCTGTTTGAATTTAGATTTTGTGAACACCTTGTGAAAGTAAGGGTTTTATTAAAGCCTTCCCACTTGTTTACTAGACAGAAAGTGCATATATCTTTCTGGCTTTTAGGCATGGGAATGAAAGGTGATTGCAAGAATGTCTACTGGCATAAATTAAAGTTTTCCTAGGTTTGCAATGGATTACTACAGCCCATCCCAAAGTTATTATGGGTAGTAAGGAAGAATATAAGGTGAATTCTATACTGTCTCTGTGTGCTCAGTTGTCATCCAGGTTGGGACTCATTACTCTGAATCTCTTCCGGGAGTCAGAGCAAATCTGGTTCTGCTCACCCCACATGAATCTGCCTTCTATGGAACTTTCTGTTGTAATGCTGCCCCCTTATTTTGTGGAGCCACACATAGAGACTGAGATGAGAAGCAAGGAAGGAAATGAGACTATGTTTAAAAAGAATAACATGCTCAGGTCTGCGCATATATTACATATCTCACAAAAGTTGTGGGAATTAAGCGGCTAAAGCCCGTAAAAGTCTTTATGTCCTCCTGTGGTGAGAAAGTTCTCTTCCCCCTATCTGTATAGGGGAAGGGAAACCCCTCTTGGAGAGGTCATCTGTGGTGTTCATTATCTCTGAAATGCAACTATTTTATAAATCAGGTTCAAACAATGTGGAGTACACAAATGTATTCAAACCTCTGAGGTCAAGTTTGTGGAAGGGTTCCTCCCTCTTCCTACTTCCTTCTCCCTCCCCACAAGCAAGGCTTGCAGATGTTTTCTTCTGCTCTTTATTCTTTGTTCCTGTTTGGCTGTGACCCTTACTCCCAACTGATTCTTTTTTGTCAAACTTTGTTGTTCCTGAGCCTTTGATCCTGTGCTTTGACTTTTGCAATAATGAACATGACACTATTATTTTGCTAGATTCATTTCATGATTCCTTACCTCTCAGAGCTCTCATGAACAATATATATACTTCTTTTGTCAGTGTCTTGCAGAAAAAGAAGGTCTCACAAAACCTACCACCTCACCTAAGGACAGGTGAAATATAACCTTGCATATGCAGATTAAATACTTAAAATTCTGCATTATAGCCATACATTTGATTATCCAGTCTGTCTTTGTTTACATTTCTTCAGTTTCTCAGCTAGGGGAAATTAGTCAAAGGTTAAAAAAGATGCTAATATAACCAAGTTTAGAGGACACACAGCAGACAAGAAGCTAGGGCTCCAGCACTGGGGCAGGAACAGCAGTTCCTTGTTCTCAGGAAGAAATGGTGACTTACGCCCAAATTGTACATACTCTTAGGTCTTTGAAATTTTTTTGTTTGCTTGTTTGTTGGTGTGTTTGTTTGGTTTGGTTTTTTGTTTGTTTTTTGTTTGCCTCTGTCCCCAGACATCTCATTTTAATCAAGAAAAGCAGGAGAAAGAGGATCTCTGCTTCAAGGAAAAGAAATGTTCCTACACAGAAAATATTTTAGTTGTTGTAGTTGAGTGTCAGTCATATAGTATTTGACATGTGCTGTGAGAATGTCATAAACCATGAATCTAGACCTACCAACATAGTCCTTGCTAGCGAACTAGTAATGTTTTCATCCCTGAAACTGTGATTCAGATACATATATTGAGTAGCATACGTATGTAACAATAATTATAGAAGAATACAAGAATACAGCCTGAGAGAAACTGGAAGCATGATTTTTTGTACTCCTTCTTTCAAGTGCTCCAGTGATTTACTAGAATCTTAAAGTTGGTGGCTTGCCTTTGAAGTAAGGTGACTCTCTAGTCAACACGAAGCTGATCATTTGCAACAACAGTGGAGTAAAGGAAGTTATTTAAGGTTACTACCATCAGCTGCACACAGATCTTCAGACTATTTTAATTTATGTCATAGGCAGGCAGGCCCCAAGCTGTGCTCAGATGATCAGAAGCAGCAGTAATAACTTGGAAAGAATATTTTTTCTCAAGTCTATGTGCTAAGTACAACTCAGCTGGAACAGAGGCAATCAAAAGCAACTTTTGTAATCTGATTAGGTGAAATTAACAATCTATGTGAAGAGACATAAGGGAAATGATAGTGGCTTGGACAGTAAATCATTGACCAAAGATTTCTTTTCCTACTTTTCTTCTTCTTAATAAGTACTTTATTTAAAAGCAAAAATCTAGTCAATAACTATTATAAAGAAAAAGCTTGGATAGGAGAAAAAAAAAATCAATAAAGAAAGGTAAGTAGAAAGGAGATAAAAGAACAAGAATCTTCTGCTTCATTCCATCTTTGTTAAATACCTTTTCATTAAACAAACCCCAAAATCTGAAAGCAACATATTTAAAAAGAAAAACATATATATATAAAAGCCCCATTGGATCAAATCCATGTGAAGAAAAATACCTTTGGCAGACAGTAAATGAAAATTATCCAAGCTGGTTCACTCTGAGACTAGTTGACTACAAAGTTGCCTGGAATCAAAGGAAATGCTGGTGAAATCAATACTTTCAAGAGTTCACATTGGTTACATTTATCTGAGCCTCAGATAATTCTGCTACTTTGTCTCTGACCTATTACCATGGAGAATGACATGCCCAGCTAGAAATTCTGGGAAAGGCATCTAATGTGTTGTTCTCAAGTGATTATCTTGATGTAATTTCATATTTTTTTTCCCCAGGTATATGCAACAGAAAATAGAGTATTGTTTGGTGCACAGCTGCTGGCAGAAAACATTGATTTATTGTCAATATAAATAAAAAACCTGCTGGTAAATTGGCTAAAAGCTGACAATCTTTGATAGGTTTAAAGGAAGGGGTTTGCTGGGTAATAAATTCAAGAGGCATGTATACTTAAATCATGATGTTGAACCATTTCCACACTGTAGGACGAACACAGACATTTCTCTTACATTTTAAATCCTAGAGTAACCAAGGGTTGGATCTAGTTCAGTACTTCTGTTAAGGTTTAAAAATATTCTGAAACTTTCATAGAATAGACAAATTTCACAGAATAGAAATGACATAAAGCAATTGGGTACAAAAGCAGTTACAACTTCATATTTGTAAGTAAACTTCATGAAAATGGAGGCAAGTTATGGTTTGAAGTTACTATTTTTTTAAAAGAAGATATTTTCTAAGTACTTATATAGGCCAGACAGTAAGTAGTCCACAGATTTATTCTTCTATTGCATCTTAAAAACAATTAAAACCCCCCAAACATTAAATACAAGAATATGGAATAGAGTATCCTAGGTGTTTTCGGTGCTTTTTAATGGAGAGATGATCATGACATATATATAGAACAGCGAGATTAAATCCTGACCTGGGTGAAGTCAAACAAGAATGTCCCCCAAATTCTAATATTTTTATTCTTGTTCTGTGTCACCTCTACTATCCTAATATGCTTACTTTGTTTTCCACAAAAGGTTTTGAGTTTCTCTTCTACTTAGGATGATTTGCTCTCAAGCCCTGAAATTCATTGTTGTGTTGTTGGTTGTAGATTTACAGCCCAATCAGCTTTGTAGTAGCCTCTTCTTTTATAGGTGGGCTTCCTTTGAACATTATGAAATATATGCTACCTCTTTCCTTTTTGGCTGGAACTTCTTTTCAAATCCCACTAACTTTTACTTAAGATCTGCAGAACATGGATTACATTTCATTGCTAAACTTAGATGCTGCACGAGCAACCTGCCATGCCCAGATGATACTCCATTGAAACATTTTTCAAGGTATGACTACACATTTATTCCTCAACAGTGGAACAACTAACTATCATTTGCGCTGCTGGAGTTCAGAACTAACAGCTCGCAAGGAGCCATCATAGTCCTGCATCTCACACAGTTCTCAAGATCTACAGTTTGAGGATATAACGAATCCAGCTTTTGAGCTCTTGGTACTGGATCAAAAGCACTATGGTAACACAATGCAAAATAGTTCTCTGATGTAAATTTAGCTTATTTCTTTAAATTTAATTGATTACTCATTTTTTTTTTTTTCTTTTTTCCCCTTTCAGTAGTTGTTACAGTTATTTTGTAATGTATGGTTCACACCAGGAATATAAAGCATACCAGCTTTGTCTGTTTGTATACAGGCTCTTCCTCTCAAAAGATTACCCCCTATTTATCCTGAGGTAAGATCAGAACAGGATAAATGACACATGATAAACCCACATTCTAGATTTTTCTTTTTGTTAACTCATTTATGTGACTATATTATAAATATTGTCATGGTTTATAATTAGTCTAATCTAGGTAGAAGGTTTTGTTCAGACCCTTCCTATGTGATAGCAGACATATTTATTAGTACCCTGGAATTAAGCTGGAGCCCTTAGGGTCAGATTTAGAAGTCCAGGCTTAGCTTGAGCTATAACAGACTCAAGTAATTTGGTAGAGACTAGACAAGCTTGTAGCACTTTTTAATCTCTAATTTACACTTACCTACTCTTAGTGATGATTTTTTTTTTTTTTTTTTCAATTTTATAGTCTTCTGTTTAAAATTGTGATCCATGATTTTCCTTTCTGGAGAGAGCACTTGAGACCAAGTATGTAAGTTTAAAACTTTAAGATGCATTGACAATCTAACTTCTAAATGGAATGCTTATGAAATTATCAGCTTTGTGAGCAGAGGTGAAACAGGGCACATCTAGTCAAGAACTAAACTGGAAATCCCATCCCTAGAAAAACAGTCTGGAGCTTGCACTTCCTTGACTTGTGTCTGGTACACCCATTGGGCTTCCCACTAGTTGTTAGATAATAAAGTGACTTAAGACTGAACTTTTTTCTTTTCTCTTTTTTTTTTTTGTTTTTTTCTTTTAAAGTTATGCTGTCATTGGCAGTGATCTTAAATTAATGTTGAAAAGGAATATTTTTGATTAGATATTCTTAGAATTTACCAGACTATTTAGTTAATGTTTATTTTTTTCTCAGTACTGATGTAAATTTAGGGTGGAAAGGGAAAGAAGGAAACACAGGAAAATTCTGTCTTTTTCCTGGTATAAAGCATGCAGGCATGAGATGCGGTAAGTATTCAATTTGGGCTTCTGAAAAAATTCATTTTCATATCCCATAACTTCAGTTGACAAAATTTCCTCTCTGTTTTCTCCCACTGATAGTAAGAATTTGATACTACCTGCACATGCATGCTTAAAACATCACAAAGGTGAAAGGATTCTTTTGCAAACTGCCATTTCAGATATAAACTAAAACTGTAGCTCCTGATGAATATAAAACAGAAGCTGATAAAAACAAATCAGTCACAGACATCACGCTGGACAGACCTGGTTGGCCTTGTCAAGCAGCAGATAGAAAAACCTCTAACCTGAGTTAGTCAAACTTCATCAAAGAGAGTGAGCCATGTTTGAAACTGATAATGTGCTTTTTATTATGAAATATCTAACATTCACCCAGAAAGATGTCTTATATATGAAAGAAAAACAGATTATATATTACCTTAGTATAGGTAACATACAATGCTTCATTAGGAAGAGTTAAGAACAATAAATTGGAACAAAGGAAAATTTCTTCTACCAAGGATGACACATGAAACAGCCCCCATAAGAACCTACGGTGAATATAAAGTGGTGTTGTTCCAGCATGAGTGTCCAGTTTCACTATAGCATATGTAAACATGAACATTTCTGCTCTTTGACATATTCTGGAACATGGGAGAAACCACTGCATTCGCTCCAGGAATGTGCTGTTGGTGACACACTGATGCTCCAGGTTCAGCTAAGTCACTTTATGAAAGGCAAAAAGCTGTGCCACTCCGGCTACATTTTGAATTCTTGTATCGGAGCAGAGAGTGATGGATGAGCTGTGTGCAAGAAATGGCGTAAACACCTCTTAAAAAAACCACAGCTGCACTTACATCAGAGTCCTAAAAGGCAAACCAAGAGGGGAGAAATGAAAAACTGACGAGAAAAGAAAAATGGGTCCATTTATATTTACAGAGGAAACAACTTTAAAGCACATATAGAATGCTAAGGTAAAGCACAAGTTAGTTGGAGTGCTCTCTTCATTTTTGCATTACTTCTGAAGGCTTTCAATGTCTCTTTCTCATCATGACCTTTAATCCTGTTGTGAATGATTTTGTTATTTGGATTTCCACGGAATGGTGATTATTTTTATAATGACTGAAAGCTTTAAAGTTATGTTCCAAAATATTTAGAAATACATACAAAATTATTAATGAATTAAACTTTGGCAATACCACTTCCCTTTTCATTTCTTCTTTTAATAAACAAATGTGTGTAGTTTAAAGTCAGATATCACTTGTGCTGATTAGCATGACTGCAAAAATACAGGCAACGGAAACTCATCAACAACCTTGTCCTAAGACTGTAACCTCTATCTGAGTTATATCCCTAAGCAAATTGTTCCAGTTGTAATTTGTCTTCTGTTAAAAACATTTTTATTTCCAGCTAGTGAAATTAAATGTGTGAATCAGTGATGGTCGCAATTACAAATGTGCTTGAAGCAGTGAAATTTTATAAATGTCAGTTAAGCAAATAGGGTATTTGAGATTGTGATACTATCATCAACACAACTTAAAGCTTTCAGTCATTATAAAAAAAATTATATTTTTAAATTATCTAATGATCTTTAAGTTGGTGTCACGGATGAAAACGTATTTTTTCATATACATATATTTCTAATTGCCCAAGGTACTTGGCCAGTCAAACAAATAAATAATAACCCAGAAATCCCCACATAATTTAACTCACTGTGTTCTGAATGCTTAGGCCCTTGATAAAGATTGGAAAATAGTAAGATACTGTAAAAAACCTCATGCCCTTCTGCTTCTGGGTTAAACTGGGTTTGTGACAACAATACTGTCTTGTTGGCTTCATCTGGGTTGCTGCTGCCTGCTTTAGGCTAATGAAATCCATATTACCTTTCAGTTATTTTATCATTAAACAATCAAACAGCTATAGTTCCTTCCCACTGATTAACATCATAATCCCATGATAGCTCCAAAATTAGGAAAGACATATGATGTCTTAGAAGAGTATGTTTGAAGGATGGATGCAACGGTTTAATTTTCTTTCCAGTATATTCATAGTCATGAACTCTGATTGTTTCTTGTGCATAGTTGGTGCATCTTTGTAATAAAGATAATTTGTGGTTAAGATCAAACTTTTCTTCTTTTTATCACTCTGATGGATTATTTTTCTGTATGCTGGTATTCATATAGGTGCACCTAAAAAGAATGGGTGGCCTCAATACTGGTACAGTCAGTGCCCTAAATATGCCATATTTATGATGCTTATTTTTAGTAACAAATTTACTTGAAATTGTCTTACTTTACAAAACAAATATAGTTATTCAATGAGTTTACTTAGTTTAAATTCATTGCCTTTTAACCCACTTGTTTCTGTACCAAGAATTTAGGTACACCCACACACACCCAAACGTATATATACTACACAAAGACAGAAGCTTTCATTTTATGTGCAGAAACATCCGTCTTGCTAGTTGTGGAAGGGAAGGGAAGTCTCCCAGGAGCTCATTCCAAATGCAATGTCAAGTTTACAATAAACAGAATAATTACACTGTTTACAGGATTTATTTTATTACTATCCTTCTGATTGCTGCAATTGTAAATAAATCTGCTCCTTGCCACAAATTTATTTTGTTTTCTAGAAAGAAGGACAGATTTGCTTCCTTTCACTGCAATTATAATAATGGGCAATATATGTTTGTATTTAGGTTTCTTTAGCCAATGTAAGCCAGACAGCCAGGCAGCTGTTGATCTTAAAGGATTATCACAAACCAAGGTCTTTTAGCTTTAGATTGTAATTTATCATTCGAGACAAAATCCTGATTGTATTTTTAAAACAGCTGCATTTTAAAAATGGAACTCCAATGTATGTACAGTATATGAAAAATGATGTACTCTTCCATGAGAAACAGCACTAGTCCATGATGATCATGTCTGAACACTTAGGCTATCAGGATAGACTCATGTTCAGATCAGCAGTACAGCAATTGAACACTAAAGACTAAAAAGTGCTGGCAAGAAAGCAGATTTTCTCCTGGAACTTCTGGTTGCCTCGACTTGCCAAATTAGTTTTGCATCACATTTTTACTAGGAATTGGAGGTAAGATTAAGGCTGCATAATACTTGAAGGACCTCCCCAGACCTTTGGTGTCTTTTGGATACCAGCAATTCAATTTTATTTTTCTAAGGGTCTGATTCAAATCTGAATTAACCTAGTGTAAATGTACCATTAATGTAAATAGACATACAGTTTCGTTAATGACCTGATATGCTACATTAATTCTGTGGCCTTTTTTTTGGGTAGTAGTTTCTCACGTGGGATTTATTGTTGCTTCATCCTACAGCATCAGCAGATCCTACTGGAAAATTGCCTCAGTGCAGAACAGCGCAGAAAGAGGGAGAAAGACAGCTGCGTCTTGCTCCCTTCTGTCCTTCTGTTTTAATAGTGTGACAGTAAAGAAATGTTCCCATCTTGTCCCATGCCTGGCTACAGTTTTAACTTCCTGGTACCTTCAGTAATTAAAATAATCAGAAGCAGTACAGGGATTTTCAAGTACAGAACTGGGAAAAAACCACAGATCAGTTCACTGGAAACAAAAAAAGGATATGGAAGGTTCTAAAATAGTATCAAGATACAGACAGAAACATCTTATTTCAGAGAATTATTTTTTTTACTTAAAACTTAGAAATATTTTCAGGTAATTAGTTTCCTATTAAAAAATTCGAGAACATTGTTGGCAGAATTGACAAACTTAATTTTATTTCAGCAAATATTTTAGTGGAAAAAATTCCTATACATAAATCTCAAATAAATTCAAGACAGCTCCAAATTCCAGTATTTTGATTTTGATAAAAATACTTGCCCATTTTAATTAAACTCTCAAGAAGTTCAAAACTTTTTAAAATATGTTGTTTGTCATTACCATTTCATAGGTTGAGCTGAAAATACTTTTTTTTTTACTATATTTTCATTCAATCACTCAATAAGAAACTAAACTCTTACTGGAATCTATCCTGACATGATTTTAAATGTTAGAACATTTCTTGTCAAAAAGTGCAAATGGGTAAAAAAAAAAAGGCTCAAAACAACCCAAAATGAGTAGCTAAGTTTTTCAAAATATGAAATTGAAATTGTAAAATGTATAGTATACCAAGCATTTTGGTTTTAATAATTGATCTCTCCTGTACAGAAAACAAGAAGAAAGTTCTTATGCTGACACTTCTACATATCCATCAATCTATGTGCCTCAAGCATTTATAAGTATCTGTCATCACTTTGCTCTGAAAACCCTTTGCAAATAAACCATTTGATTTTTTGCTATTTGATAATGGGTAAATTCTGTGCTATTATACTATTATGCAACACAGGCCATCATTAGCAAAGGAAAGGAGTCAGCAATAAAATCAACTGGAGGTTAAGCTCATTCACAGAACTTCAGTCCCTGTTGAGTGTAGTGTTAAACATGCTTGACTGCTTCATTCAATAGTACAGCCACTGACAGGGTCCCAAAACCCTAGTTAAGTTTTTATAAGGCTTTTCACTAGAGAACATAATTGTTATTTCCACATACCTACATTCAATTTTCAGGGATTACTTTAAGTGTGAATTCTCAGGTATTTCTTCCAGCTGTCTCCTGTCAATCCATAATCCCATATACTGAGCTCCGTGCCTGCAGGGTAGGCACTTGATCCTAGGGTCAAAGGTCCTTTAGCTCTTGACTAATGCACCTCATTAGAAGAGGAAAGCAGAATGTCTCCAGCAATTGAAATGTCATGAGAAGTAACAGAACTATATATTTTTAATCATGTTAACCAGGTTTGTTTTATTTTAGACACAGTGAAATTAAAAAAAAGCTGAAGGTTTCCCATTTATAACCACTGGGAGCACAAAGTGCCTAGTTTGTTGAGCTTCCAAGTATGATACAGGAGTGTGCAAGTAAACTGGGAGGAAATAAAATAATAGTTTAATCATGTGCAGTATCTTTTTTATTGCCATAGGAGGCTGGTCATAAATTAATAACTATCATTACTCAGGCATTTGAACTAAAATGAACATATTAGTTAAGTCAACTGCTGTTTTTCTTAGTACTTTGTGTTAATGTTAGATAATGGTTTTATCCTGTGCTGGAAAAATAATCACCTCATAAACCAACATTTTTTGATTAAACAATGAAACTGGAACGTAAGTACAACAGAATCCCTAAGTAAATGTAAACTACTATATTTTCTACAAAAGCTTTTTAATAGTTCACTGTAGTCGCAAGCAAATTCTCTTTGCTCTAGAAATTCAACATAGCTGTTTGCATTCAGACAGGACTGCATTTTGAACCAACATTAACAATTCTAGCTATTTGTCATCATTGCATTCTAAAGGAGCTTTAAAAGGTAATTACATTTGTTGAATTTGAACTATAATTATTCAGTTACTAAGCCCCACTTATTGCAGTAAGTCAACTTACACGCTGGCATCCAAATAGCTTAAAATAAAGAAATTTCAACTACTATTGTACAACAATTGTTTTTTTAAACAAAACCTGTTGGGTATTCATTGGATGGAGATACAGAAGGTGAAATCTTGATGTCACCAAAGCCAAAAGCATGCTCCCATTGATTTCAAAGTGGTCTGAAATTCTCTAAAATTTGTTCCATCAGGCTTCTGCCTGACAAGCATTCTGGGACTGTGTGTAGAATTTTCTGGCATTTCCATACATATTCTGGAATACAGGTAAGCTTTAAACATGTGATTTTAACCATTAGAGAAACAACAATGCAGGGATAGACATGATGTCACAATTGTGGCTTTTATACCATGACTAAAAGTGTTTTTCTGATAATATTTTGATTCAGAAAAATCCTGCCACTTTTTCTATGTATAGTTACTTCTAATGTAATTATGAAACATAAACGAGACAAGGCATTCTCTTTTATTAGATTAATTGATAAATTTGTCAAATGGACAATACAGGCGAAGAATTCTTCATCTTGAGATAGTCACAGCTATAGTAGCAGCACTTTTATGACTTATTTAACGTCTCTCATTCTGAAAAAAAATGTGATTTCACACTGGTTCAGAGATGTATTAGTAAGTATTTTTATTATGACTTTATAGCAAGTAAGTCTTGAAGATTTGTTTGCTACCATTGTAGGTAATACATAGTATACTATTTTAACTGCTGTTAAGTTAAAAGACTACAGAAATTGATGTTTTATTCCATCTGGAGACAAGTGAATTATTTTTTATCTTTTTTTTTCGTTTTGCTTTGTTTTGTTTTTCCCCTGCTTATTAACAAGAAAAATATAATGTCCACTTTCTTAAACAAAATGGGTGCCGTCTAATCAGTTGTTTTTCCTACCCACATCTCTTTCAGCCAGGACTCCTATTGAAAAAAAGATGACTGTTAAGGTCCCTTTTCAAGCCATAAGCAAGTTTTTTAAGCTATGCAACTTTTTTCTCGCAGTCTTTAATTTAGAGCATACAGCTATGATTTTCTACCCAAGTTCACAACCCAGCTCATAAACAGTGTGTGTACTATTTTCTGCTAAACACTTGGCTCACACTGTTCACTTCTCCTGAGCAGTCTTCCACTTGTGTCTTTCTCCCAGCAAGTTCTTTAAATGAAAAACAGTGAACTGTAACAGCTTAGGGAGACTAAATCATCCTGTAACAATAATGCAGTTTAATTTGGGCTGTTGTAGTGAGAGCAGAGTTACTGGACAACCTCATGTTTGTCTCATCAGTACATATTATTTCAAAGTGTCATTTACCACAGCTGTAAACTCCAGCCTTCTGGTTTGTAAAAGTTGTATTAAACCCATCCTGCTCATTGAAGAAAACCAGTTACATCTGAGGTAGCTTTCACTACTGAATTTTTTTGTACATTTATTTTCCTGCTGGCTGTTAGCTGTTATGATTCTCTTGATAAATGAGCAAAACAGCCTTGCTGGCTATCAACCATCTCTTTACCATCTTACCTATCCTAGTCTTGTCATTAATTTTATAAAGCAATCCACACATAAAGCTCAAAGTTGCCAGACAAAGAACTTCTCTCAAAGTGTTTTTATGATTGTTATTGGTTACAGTTAGAGATGTAAAGTACTGTGATAATTATGTGTATTTGGAGAGATTTATTTATGTGTACTTAACAGGTGTATTTGCAGATAATCCACAAAAGTACTTGCTTCCTCAGTAATGTTAATAACTAGTAATGTTAATAACTAGTAATGTTATACCTCTTATGGTACCTGAAGATTACAGTCGTTTTATCCTTCATTCCTCAGGGCTTGCTACCAAATTCTCACTGCTGATGGTCCTGTTCCATAACCATCATCCTGTTGAAAAGTTGGCAGCTAACCACATAGCAAAAAGGGCTGCTTGAAGACTCACTGCTTTTCTCTGTCTCTGGTAGTGGTGAGGGGTTAACTCTGTTTATTACGAGTGTTTCCCTTGCCTGTTTACCAATAAGCACCAAACATTTTGCATAGCAATGATATTCTGCTCCATTCAATTTGCTTACACAAGAATAAGAAAGTATCTTTTTACAAAGGCTACAGATGCAAAAGCAGAGCAGACTTGGGCAGAAAATTAGATTGGGAAGATACTTGGGTTAAAAGAATAGTTTCTGTCCTTTAAAAATATTGCAAGGCACACATTTCTACTTCATTTCCAGAAAAGGCTTGCAGAGACGATAGTTAAGAAGCTATAATCTCAATATAAATGAAAAAGCTATATACTTCCTATTGCTACTGTTCTGCTTCTGCAGGCTTCCTCTTATGTGTGAAAAATATGTTTTTTATTTAGTAACATTTTACACTCTAACATTATAAGTACAAAAAAAAAGAAAAGAAAAAGAAAAAGAAAGAAGTGGGGAAATGATTGAACTACATAGAACAATTTTTCTTTCTAAAGGAAGTAAAAGATTCAACGGCTCAAATTGCTCAGGAGTGATCACATTTCTTTCAGAGGGTGCTCCGTACCTTGGGGGCAGTGTATGTATCAAATACTGCTGATAGCTCAGCAGATGCTTTTTTTATTGAAAGTCACAGAAAAGAGTTGCAATAAAACCTGCATTAACAGCCAGAGCTCAAACTGAGGCTGCCTTGTGATTTATGCACTCTTCTTTGGTTTTGATCTTTTAACAAATGTGTCTTGCCACATTATATGCTCTTCTGGGATTTGCTTTCTCACTACTCTCATTACTATCTTTCACTGTCAATGTGAACATGCCTAGTTTCATATGATTTAGGAAAATCAGCTACTAGCAGTTGACTGTGTGATTTTACACTTTTGTGAGTAGGGCTCATTCAAAATGCAGTCAGGTAAGTGAGAGGATTCTAGTTCTTAATGGGTTTTGGATCAGACATGCTTGTTCAGGGCATACTATTTTAGGTTATTACTTGTGCATCTAATTGTTTTTTTCAAGTGCCCTTCATCTCTACACAAAGCTAGTCACAGCAAAGAAAATAAATCAACAGTTTCTCTATTGTTCGGAATAGACAAGGTTAATCTTTTCTTAATTTTAAGGAATAAAATTCTTTAGTAACTACCTTAGTCCACAGACTACAACATATGAAGAGTTCTTCAACTACCATCCACAGCTCACATTTACGTTTGATACTCTGTGCATGTTTTTACATTATACTTGCCTTATAAAATTAACTTGGGGTAAGAATCATTTTTCAAACGTTATTAATAGATAAAAGTAATCCAAGGATAAATGCTTCCAGACTGCAGCTACTGTGTGTATCTAGGCTAGACATACATATCTAAGTGTTTTGTTTTTTTAGTCTGACTAATTTTCTTTGTCTTTAATGACTCTCCTTTAAATGTCTGCTTTATGTTTCACAAATACTTAATCATTTCTTTTTTCATCTATTTATTGATATAGTTTAAACACTCACATATGAACCAAAATGACATTACCTGAGGAAATGTTGGGGTGAAATCTGATTTTTCCCATAAGTCAAATCAAATCTTCTCTGCTAGCTGAAGCTAACAAATGCCTGTGCTCCTTTGCTGTAAATATGGGAAAAAAAGACTGTGGAAATGGGAATTGTTACAGTATGCATAAAATATGTTTAAAAGGGGACCATAGGAGAAAACATCCCTGCTCAGGACCCTTTTCTGACCTGTATGAATTGTACCAGGAAGACTGGTAAGCCTACTAAGGCAAGTAAACATTACACAGGTGTTAAAGACTAGGAGAATGGTGTCTCATAGATGGAAGCTCTTACGCTCTAATGAAACACCTTTGTGTATGATGTTATGTCAATGGAACAGCATGTGGCTTTGGTACATATAAAAGCAATTATGGAAGTAATATTAGAGCCTGGGTTGCCTTTTTCCATTGGTTTCAGTCTCCTTAATCGCTCTAACCTGAGTAAAAATGATAGCACTTTCCTCCTTATCACCATCTCAAAATTCTTTTAATGGCTCAGAAGCCCTTCAGATGTCATTGGTATTTATATTAGAAGCATTTCCATTTACAATTTGCCTCTGATTTTTATTTATTTATTTGCTTGTTTGTTTGTTATGAAACTGTGGATAGTCTGGGGTATTTTAACAGTGATTTGGTTTCTGATTATTTATTGACTTTTACCTCACAATGTGTCTTGAAACTCTGGTATAGCACATGCCTAGATTTCAGACAAACCCAAAAATATGGTGTCATGTGATGTAGCTACAAAGAGTATGTTATAGTGCTAGCTTGACTGTATTGGCCACTGATAACCTGTTCCATCTGTCTTGCCTCTGACACGTTAGCCAGACAGGGGAGAGATGGGGCAGCCTCTAAAAGCAGAAGTCATTATGAAAAGAAACAGCAGCCCAGCAGCAATCAGGTATTTTGCTGAAAAGTTCAAGAGATCATCGTTATTTTTTTTTTTTTTACCTGCTTTAATGTCCATTATCACAGCAAATATGGTATTTTCTCAGTGAGTTATAGAGAATGACTCAGTCTTTCTACCCTTCATCAGTGCTATGTTATTGGTTGAGATTCTTGGACCCCATTTGGTCAGTCAAACACCTGGCCTTGTCTCTTCCTTCTCACATTTTTGTAGCTCAGGGCTTGAACCCTGATGAACTCTGGCACAGTTGCACTGCTTCAACATTTCATACCTATCCTCTTGATATATCTTTAGGATGAGTTCACCTACAAGTAATAAAAGCTTTCTCCCTTCCTTTTCCTTGTAAACAGCTTTGAAAATATCAAGCTCATTAATATAAAATTAGTCTGATTTGTACTATGTATTATGTTATGCATTACACTATAATGCATGTGGGCTATGTGTTCACATATGCAGATATGTATATAGGTGGCTCAGAAGGATTAGTATCATTTATTTATGCATATTCAGGAAGTTGTTGGGTTTTTTTTAAAATACTTTTAAATATATAACATACTTAGGCAATATATAGATCTTTGCATATGGCAGACTTCATTGCCTAAAAAAATGTAAACATCTGTGGTACAAATAGATATGAAAATGCATTTAACCTCTAGTGCTCTAAAAGAGATGGAAACACAGTCCAAAACCATTGTTTTATTGGAAATTTTCATACTGACAGTTCATGTCATGCTTTCTGGCTACTGACTGGACAAAGTGGGAATTTGAAACACCAGAGTATCTGTCTCAGTGTCTCAGTACTTCAGATCTTAGCATAAAAACCTGGGCTGAAAGGAAGGGGGAAATGTTGAAAGAAAAATTATATGTGGTATGCATGCCAACTACTGACCACTCATTCATATTATTGTTGTGCTTTTAATGGCTTCCCCTTTTTGGTTAGATAATAAAACCACTCCATGAGTAAAAGAAGTATAACCTTCCACTTCATGGAGGGAAATCCTATACGAATAATAAATTTTACCTCTTCCCAGACTTAATTTCAAATTCTTCCTTCCTTCCTTCCTTCTTCAAATGATATTGAACTTAAATATATTTGCTGAAGCCTCTGACACTCATACTGAGCTGAAGACGGTTCCAGCTCTGCTGTTTTGCTTTCATAGCTTCCTTTGTTCATCCTGTGAACAGAGCTTGAATTTTGGGGGTAGTGACTTCTATTTTTTCAGATGTGTTTAGTTTAGTTCCTTATCCTTCTGATTTGAAAGCTAGCACTGGCACAGTAGATGGAAGGTTTCTGAAAAACAACTGTAAGCTCCTAAAAGCCATAATCACAGCTTTAGAATTTCCCTAGCTGTGGCAAATACCAGACACAGCTACCGTGATACAGTGATTATGATGCCACTTTATTTATCAGAAACATGACAATTCATATACTAATATGTAGTCCTGATCACAGCCAAGATCCCCGGTCTAGCCCCTCTGAAAGGTCTGAGAATGCCCAGGTAGCCCCCAAAAGATAAATATAAGAGATTCAAAAATGCAGACCAGAGGGTGCTTCTTGTGCCTATATAGAAACTGTAGCCATTTCCCTGGATTAGTCAGTCATCTCTGCCACTTTTATCTGTGGTCTCACGAAGACCTCAATAAGGTCTTAATAATGGTGTGAACTTTTACTGGTGCACTGTGCTGCATTTCTTTCTTAGTATGAGCTCTGTTTGCTTAAAAACTGCCTACTCATGAACATTAACCATTTGTGATCACATAACACCCTCCCCCAAAATGTGTGTCTAAAATTAAACTACAGATGGTGTTCACAAACGTTAACCTTAGCCTGGGGTGCCAAGTCCCCTTAGAATCTCTCCACAGTCAATGGAAAAAGGAAACGTCTCCTTTAATGCAGTATTCCTCAATCTGTGCTCTGGGAACCAGTAGTGATCTGGAAGACATCTGATGGTAGTTCATGAAAACGTTGGAAGCATTTAACCTTCCCCCGCAGAAAACACCTCCAAACTGTATACAGAAATTCCTACGTATGCACACAAGCAAACAATCAATTTGGGAGATTTTAAAAGTAATAAACAAACCTTGAAAGGGCACTTGGCTGTAAATGAAAACCATTAGAACAACACTTCATAACAGAGTACTTTGGTTTTTTGGTTTTTTTTTTTTTTTTTTTTAAGGGTTTGTCAGACTTTCAGTTAGAAAAAGAAAAGAACTAAAGCTTGATTTCCAGTCTTTCTCTCCCAGGTGACTATGCAAAGGTGTTAAAGAAACAAAATTGCCTTGGGTAAGAGTTGGTTCTTATAAAAGCCCTTACACTTTGAAATAACAAGATATGAGAACTGATGTCCAGTGGGTGGTACATCCAGCATGGTACACTCAGTGGTCATTTCTTGATAGTTCATCTATTAGATAGTTAGCATTATATCATATATTTCCAAAGGATGGTTTAAAGAAGGTAAAAAACCCCAAAAACATCAAATTCACCTCAAACTGAGTGACTAGAATCTTCACTTTTTGAAATAAACCTGATGTTAGTTTTAAGTGCAAAAAAGTAAAACCAGAAGCATTATTGAAGTCAAAAAGGCTTATGCCATGTCACACAAAAATATTCCACATTGCAGTAAAAATTCAATCTAATGAGTGAACTTTTTAATTTCATTATTTTATCTGAATATTTCGCTAATTACAACACCTTTATGGTTATTTGTATTAAGTAAAATTTATTCCCATGTGGAAGGAACTATAAGGATTTCTGCTTAGCAGATGGGCTTCTCATGCTTCTAATTCCTTTTGGAAATCTTAGCTTTGTTATGTATGAAACAAAGAAGAAACCGCAGTGAAGGTCTTTTTGTGCAATCCTTTTCTGCTGTGAGCTGCACCAGGGAGCAAATCTGATGCTGTATGCAGCGAAGATGCTAGGCTAAAAAAAATAAATTTCTTTCAATCCATCCCTTTGGGTGCTGGGCATTATATTTTCTGATTTTAGAGTTACATATATTTACTGGTTTTTACTGAAGTTTACATTCTAGATCCACTGACAGTAAATTGTAATAATCTCTGTTGTAATCATAAATCACATCCTAGTTAAGAATTTGTTTCCAGACAGTCTCTGGTTTCTGATCCTATCCCACTTTCCGCTAGGGACATTTGTTTCTCTTCATTTGAACTATGCCAATTAACCTCATGAAGTATATTTCTTTTCAAGAAGTATATATTTTCAAGAGATCTCTCACCATAAGCATTCTGAAAATTCATCATTACAGGAAAAAATAGTAGATGAGATGTTCTATGTATGAACAAAATAGAAGGTCTGACCTCAACAAACTTCTAGATTTTCTTAAAGATGGGTAAATTAATTAATGGACTAAAGATCAGTTCTAAGGAACAGAGAATTGGTGACAATAAGATGCTAATTTTTTTGCTAGTTTCTTAAAAACTGAGCTGTCTGACAAGAACTTAAGGCTACAAATACATCTAAACAGTGTGGCATACAAATCACATTTCAGGATGCCTGATTTTCTGGATCAGTCACATTTGGAGTATCTGTGACTGTTTACTAGAAAGCAAGTCCAGCAAGGGCATTTCAGTGGAACTAGGGCAACATCTTCAGAACTGACTCTAGCCCCAGTGTGCAGTGTTGTGCTTAGCTGAGGACTGCATCACGACCAAGAAACTGTAAATGTTTTTCCACTACCTACGTGTAACTGCAGAAAACTAGATACAAAATTTAGGTTTCTGAAGTCCCATTGTATTTTGGAGGTATTTAAATGTCTTATTCTGCCTAGGTTTCTGATCAAGAAGTCCTTCATGTTCTTGTATCTATCCAAAGACAGATAATCTCGGAGGTGGCGAAAAGCTAACCTTTCAGAAAGGAGTATGGAAAGCAAAAAGCTGAAGCCAGAGAATTCTTTTTCAAAGGGTTGACCAAAACTCAGTGATTTCTTAATATGATTTCTTTAATGTGATTACCTCCATTTGTGAACTTAATATGTAAACAAAATAAATAAACTTGTGTTTAAATCATGAGAGAAAAATCTAATATAGCCTCATCTAGTTTCTTTGTATAATTTACAACAAATTTACGTTAAAAAAATCAATAGTTATCAGTATATAACAGAAATGGATATGGAATAAAGTTCTGTCATTTTTTGTTAATGTGAATCTTTGACTTTTTTTTTTGGACCTTAAAAAAAACTGTCAGGAGAATGAAAATGCCATTTGGCAAATGATATTTTGAGATTGTTCTGACTAAGAACAAACATTCTGCACTTCCATATACTCCATAAACAAAATAGCGAGGAGTGGGTAAGTTTTCTTTTCATTCAGTCAGAACATTTTGTTTGAATTTGTCTTGTATGTTCTATCACAGAGTGGAAAGTTTCAACATGAAGATCACTCAAACAGGAAAAAAAAAGTTTCTGAAATAACAGTGTAGGATATTTTGCCAATTTAAAAAAAATATATTTCTTTCTTGATTTTAATATGTATTTTCTACAAAATTAACACAACTCTGTGAAACATTGTCATTCCAAACATGCAAAATTTTTAAATGTAAAATGATATTTATTTTCAAAAATCCACTCAACTTACTGCTTTTCAGTCAGAATTAGTATTTTTCTCAGAGATCTTTTAATTTGCAGTGACAGAGTAATCTTTATTCTGACAAAAAATGACCTCCGAAATAAGAACTTGCTTCCAAATACACTGAATGCAATTGCTGAGCAAATCAGCCAGTGTGGAAAAAAAGGGTTATTATCAGAGAAATGAGATTAAGAGACATTATAGATTCACCTATCTGACATAGTGCAGCAGTGTGTAGAAATATGTGATCTGAAAAATTCCCAACTGGTTCTACAATGAAGTCAAACAGTTCACTTATCATAATGCTATTATAGTACCCCATTCTAAATGAAGATTAATAGTAACACGTTGCATTTTTTCCTAAATATAACAATTTCCATTTAATAAGCTTACTATGAATTATGTCCTCAGTGCAAGCATTTCCCCCATCTTTTGCAAAAATATCTATCTTTATTGGCTTTTAGTTGTAATCCAGGGCAATGTCTCTCTTGCAGACTGCGTGCATTTTTCACAAACACGTCAACGTACACTTCTCAAGGAGGACATTGTTTACTTTGGAGAAACCTGCTCTATAAAGGATAAAACCATTCTTTGTGAACACTTATGAAGGACAAGAGTGAGTGTGCTACTTATGAAATGTTTCATTATACAGTATGTGGTCTCCATTATATAAATAATTATTTTCCCCTCATCTACTTCTCTGTGGGAATATTGAATAAATA
>NW_009942712.1:18472-20880 GCF_000696875.1 Nestor notabilis | reverse complement strand
GGAAAGAGTAAGAAGGAATAAGTATAAACAACTTGAAAGATGATTCATGAGTTATGTTATTTGTACTTCCTACTGAAACACCAAAGCACATTTGGTAACATGGAATGTATGCACCTTTCCAAGATTTTGTATTTTGGCTTTTTTTTTGTGCTGATAATTATACACAGTAACTTCATGGAAAATAGTCCCCAAAGTTTTGTTTAGTGTTTATTTTCACAAAGCAAGACACCACTTATAACCTCTTATTTTTTTTTTAAAGGCTAGTTCTTTGCTCTCTGTTATGAAAGTCTGTTGAGAGACACTACTGAGTCTGCAGTCAGAGTATATAAGTGCTTATCACAGTCACGTAACTTTTCTATTTGCTGTCTTTATGAAGCTTTTCGGCCATGAGACAGAGAGAAAAAACCCAAACCACTAAAAAACTTAAGAGTGGCCGTCGTGAAAACAACTGCATTTTGGCTATTGACAAATACTTGACAATTATTATGCACCAAAATCATTGGCTTTTATGTTGCAGTATATTATATATGTTACACTAATGTATATATATTACTGCAAGATATATATATATACATCTTGCAGTAATGTCTGGAGGTCCTGATCAGAGATTCAGGGTAATATTTTCTAAAAAGCGAGTAAGTAATGCAACAGCTACAGTCACAAAAGAATGAAGGAAATAATTTCAATTTTAGGTCCGTAAGTCCAAACTTCAGGTACTTGAAGTCTAGCTCAGATGTTTTGTTGCCCTAGTAGACCTTGCTTGCCTCTATTTCTGCTTCTGGATGTTTGCACAACTTCCCCAGCCTTGCCAACATAGAAGTAATAATACACACGTAGGTACCAGAAGTCATGATATGGACTTTTTACCACCTATATATCATGGTGGGCCTGTTCTAGAAAACAGCTTTTATCAAATAAGAGGAGCACTCCTATCAAATCTGGACTGACTAGAACTAAGACCGAGACAGTAACATCCTCCTCCACTCTCCTTTGAGAGCTGCAAAATACGTCTGCAGCTTCCTAAAATAGTAAAAAGATGCAAAAGGCAGCAAAGTTACCCTTAAGCATAAATCAGCCATTATCTTATTGTCTCTATCTGAGGATAATTTGAATGACAAAAGCCTATGGAAAATCATCAGCATGGAATAATACAGTTTTTTGGTGGTTTGTTTTATTTTTTTGGTGCATCTCTTCTCTGGCTGCTTCCACACATGTGGAATAGTTTTCATTTGCTGGGGCTGGCTGGAAAAGCATGGTTTTAACCACTGTTTTTCTTCTACCTGAAGACATCTCAAAAAAGAGAATTTCCAAGACAATGAAGCGGGAAGAATGCCAATAAATTCGTACTGGAGTTGTAGCACATTCATTAATATTCATGGTCTGACACTATGTGGTTCTGAGCAAGCTCTTGAATACGCCTGCTGTGTGGCATGGAGTTCTCCAGAAACCAGCTGTTGATGAATATTTAATGAGACCAAAATAGTTTCAATGGGAGTACTTTAAAGACTGAGAAACTCACTTGCTGAGCTAGGCTGAGGTAATATGCTAGGGAAGAGGGAAAGGCTTCATATCAAAGTCATCGCTCAGCCTGTGTTTTTCTCTGGAATATAGAATCTCAAAAAATTCACAAAGCTGGCTCTTCAGGAAAATTTCTCTAACCTTTGAGAGTCCTGGCTATTCTGAGTTCTTGTTCATTCCTTCTGGCTTCCATCTAAATTTACAAATGACGTTGCTGAGAAATGCATTATAAGCCATGGTTTCTCTAAGAAAAACTTAGTTGGCTGAATTGTACAATTCCTAGTTAATCATAATTTCTGTTGGCAGGTGTATTGCTCTAAAGGTGAAGGAATTTATTTAATAGAAATTGGCAAAGATAGTTGTTTTCTCAGTGAATTACATAAGACGTATCATAAACACTGATTTTAGACACACATATACATAACATTGTTTTCTACCAGCTGAAAATTATGGGTTTCAAAATAATTGTGCATGCTGTACTGTATTTTAATTTTCACCATGTTTCAGGATATATTTGATTGTTTTCCCCACTGATAATATTTAAAAGCTAATGTATTTGTTAAATAGAAGCAGGCTGAATAAGGCAGTTTTAAATTGGGACACAAGTAACAGACAGATTTGTTTAAGCTTTGTATACATTTTACTTGATCTCTTGTTTTATGCAACCTGTATCATCAGCAGGATACCACATGCCCTACATATTCAGATTGGCTGCTGTATAAAACCTCTTTTGGCATTTGCTGGCTGCAGCACTATAGCCACAAACCAAGGACAATGACAAGGAAATTAAGAGTTTACTAGCAGCACAAAGATGTTAAATTTTGCTATGAGGCCTTGCTAAGTTGTCTTGCAGTTCAATCGAAACCTTAGGTATTTTTCACCAAATTTTC
>NW_009942712.1:1948-18441 GCF_000696875.1 Nestor notabilis | reverse complement strand
AATTTTTCCTCCCCCCCCCCCCCCCCCCCCCCCCCCAATTTTTTTACCTAATTATGGTTTATTTTAATTACACTGCATTCTTTATGTTATACAAAGACTGTGGGGTTTTTGGAACTATTTCTTTGGAACTTCTTTCCTTGTGTACTTTTTTGAAAAATCCACTTTTCCTACGTCTAAGTGTAGCTACATGGTGATTCCTACACCTGCCACAAGAGGTCTCTTCCTGTGTGACAAACCTGAAAGCTAAAAGCCAAACTTCCTCACTTTTCCAAAGTGCTCTTTCGTGCTCGTGTTCAAGTTCCAATGCCAGTGAAACTTCAGACATATTTGAGAATCAATCTGTATTTGCAGATTGCAAGCAAACAGAATTTAACCTGTAGTTTCAGAGTTGAGAGATCTGAACACAGAAAATAGGGATGATAGTCCAGTGCTGAATTTTACATAATCTCCAATTGCGACTACAATTTCTCCTTTTTGTGTGTTACATCAATTTCCTTGTTTCTTCACAAACTGATGGATGTGATGAACATGTGCTGCGCTTCCAGGCCTAGTCCTCCTGTGCTAGGGTTTCATACTTTTAATGCAAAATTATGTTAAAGAAATAATGGTTTGATTTAATGCATTTTGAGACATCACAAATAAACTTCATATTCTCTTTGAGACACTTTTAATTTCCTCCTTCCTTTAATTTGAATTTTTCAGTGATTTTTTTGGCATATGAAACATGTGAGACTTGTGAATGATCTTATGTGATGCCCTGCAATAGCAACCAAGTTTTTATGAGCAAGGTGCATCTGTTACTGTCACAACTTTTTGGACCTTATGTCATAGTTTTATTCACAATCCACAAGGACAGAAGGGAAGAAATAGATGGGAAGAAATAGATAAGAAGAAATGGAAATGTGTGGAAGGCCATCAGATAGCTGATAGGACCTAAGCAAAAGATTCTGCCTATCACAACTCTAGATTTGTCATGTTAAGTGAAAAATGAGTTCTTCAGCTGTTAGTGTGGACAGTGAGCTTCCTGATAGATAATGAAGTCATTTAGGCCTTATGCAAGTTTTGCTGTGTACATATTGGTAAAATCATTTTTATTAAGCTTGAATAAGCTACTAGTAATGTGAGTACTATAGCTCAGAGCAGCAGCTCTTACTTAGCATCTAGTAGTACGTAGATGGTCACGTTTTATAAAAAAAAAAAAGAAAAATCATAACCACTTTTCTATTATTTTTTCTTACATTTTATCAATGGTAAATGAAGAGGTTCTTGTTATCAGTAATGTTATGGAAAAGAAAAATTAGCCTTTTTTTCCCATGCTAGGCATAGGCAATGTCTAATGACTGCCAAAATCGTCACAGAAAGTTAATGTGTCAAGTACAGTGCATTGGAAAAAGTTTTAGACGGAGAAAAGCCAAAATATGTTTTTAAGAAAAATAGTGAGGCTGCAGGTTTGGGTGAAATCATAAAGAACCATGCTCTTTCAGGCTAAGAGTCAATCTTATTTAAATTCCTCCTGCTTTTATTGTCAATACCTGGCAAAACTCACCTAGTCAGATAAAGGCACCATGATTTCAAAACACTGTAAACTATTTATGTTACCTGATAATGCGCCTCATTTGACTCCCCTTTCCACACCCACTCCAGAGGGAATAGCACATAACTTTATGGAAAGAGAAATTGGACTATTTTGGCAGTCCTTCAGAATGGAAATAAAGTTTGAACAAAAAATACATGTAAGGAAACAATTTGGTTATGTCATCTGGTTCCAGAATTACTATATTTTGTTTTATTTTTATTTAGTTTCTATTGCCTCTGGGAAAGTATTTTCCACTCATGAAAAACTGATTTCTGGTGTTGCTCGTGCACATAATCCTGGTGTTTTCCCACAACATTTAAAGGATGCTGGTCAGTTTACAGCTTGTTGTACATTTTACTTTGTGTTCTTCAGCTTCTCAGAGAACCAAAATGGGACTTCTGTAGGCAGTTACACCCTGACAATAAATGCATCCTTCACAAAGGTCAGGCTGTGCAGTGTGTACATCCTAAATAAGGAATGTAAGTGGCTTGGAACAAAACAGAACATGCCCAGAGTTAGATGACACACATTTTTCTGAATTGTGACCAAGACAATTTAATCAGTGCTTTCTACACAACTGCAGAGGGTACTTGAGAGTTTCTTTAGTAATTTTGAAACAAGTGACATTATTCACCAAGTTAAACACATTACTTGGATGTATGTTTATAACAACTTTGCAAAAGCTTTTCATTGCCATAGCGCAATTGCTAAATCAGACAAAAGGCTGAAAGACTGCTTACAAATTTGCCCAGTCTCTAAATTTACCTACAGGAAAATGAGAACAAAAGTACATTCATGCAACAGTGCAACATACTGATAAATAGTATATACCTGGGACCCTGCCAGCCTGTTCCTAAAGAAGCACGTACCAAATATGTGACCAAGAAACAAATTACATTTATCATCCTCCTTTGCCTGCCTCATTCATCTGCTTCTGCCTGGACTACCTTAAACATTCCAAGCACTGAGCTGCATCAAAGTCTCTGTCCAAAACAAAGAGAAAAGAAGGAACAGTAAGAAAACCAATTCATATTCCCCTCCCCCTCAGCTGGTACAACATTAGGCTTTCCCTACAAAATACTGACGCTTGTTGCTGGTCAGTTTTGAGATGGACAACAGCAAAACATTATCTAACTCTCTGTATAAACAATCCATATGGCATTTGACCCATTAAAAAGAGATGAACCAATTTCCTAAATTATTTAAAAAAAAAATCATTTTTTAATATTCCAGATGAAGAAATCAGACAGAATCAACTAGATCTGGCTTTTTTTCTTTTTTTAATTTTTATATTATTGTCAATCTTTCTGGATTAAAGATTTCGAAAAAAGTTACATGAGCTAGGATAGAAAGCTACAGACCAACATAAGTCCTGGAAATCTGCGGATCATGGGTTCTTAGCTTTCTGTCCTTATTTATTCTTTAACAGTAAGTTCAGTTTGACGTACAATACTTTTTATGTCGGAAAAAATCTTCACTCTTTTGCCTTTGCTTCCTTTCCCTTGCATTTCCTTGTTCCCTTCCTTCCTATCTGAATAATGATGTAAAAGTGGTACAGGACTCATAAATACCTACTAATTTCTACCATCAGACTAAAGTTTCAGTGATCCAGAACCTTTGGAGAGTAAGGTAGATATCAGTTGAAATCTTCCATGTAAAGCAAAAGATTTTGATCATTATGTGGGTGACTAGCTTAGGTTAAAAGATATATTGCATTAATAAAATCGTCCCAACTGAATTTTGAAAAGAGTCAAAACAAAGAACCTAACTAGAATGGGAGGAATATAAAGAAACAGCAGGTCATTTCTGGATGCCAGCATCACATCCTCCCATGTCTGTGAAACTGGGACAAATGCAAAAGACAGCATCTTATGGTGGAAACTGAGGAACAGGAAGTATTTAATAGGATGGCTAAGAAAAGTATTTGAAGATTTCAATTCTTTGCTAAACTTGTAAAAACTGACATTTTAGAAGAGTGCAGGCTTTGTGTAAAAAAGTCTTTTGAAGATGATAAGTTAAGAGGTCTTGGCACAAAGACATTTTTACATAAGACATGTTCCCCTGCCAACTCCCTGCCTGCCCCACCTTCTCCTTCACTCTTTGTTTTGCTACCAGTGTCCTGTTGACATGGTGACCTCTTTGACATGCTTTCTAATTGTCCTTCCAGGGCAGGAGTGACTTGGGTTTGGGACTGCAAGTGCCTTGTGCCATCTTTGTGCTCCCAAGCAGTCAGATATCCACACAGGGTCCAACATGGATGTACCAGCACTGAGGTCAGTGCTCTGACACTTAGAATGGTTTGGGTTGGAAAGGACCTTAAGATCATCTAGTTCAAGATAAAAAGTTAAAACAAGAGTTCTGGACATTGCTGAAGTAAGAGAAACCATTTAATTCCCAAACTAGGATTAAATACCACAATAGCTGAATCATGAAATCGATAGAACCATTCAATTGCTAATCATGACAGCTAAAATCCCAAGCAATGGCAGACCTAAGCATTTTAAGATAAAGAAAACCTAGGCTCAAACTAAAAATTAGAGCTCAGTAAAGACTTCACAGAATGTTTGTGCTCATAGAATTAAAATGCGAAAATCCATTTGGAAATTGAGAGCTATTCAAGTTTCAAAAAAGTTGAATCAGTACAGTCTTGTTTGTTTAAGGACTGTGAGGAACAGAGAGTGTTTCGATAACCTCAGTGGTATGCCATTCCCTGAGTGCTAGGTGCAGAATTGCACCTAAGGCATTTTGCACAGGAAAGCGGGGTATGGAGTCACTCAACAAAGAACAGAGATTCTCTTAGCATTGGGTAGCCAATCACATAACTTCAAATAGTGCTGTTGTGTAATTCAAACAAGAAATAAAGGGTGAATAGCTTAAAAAAAAAAAAAGCATCAGTAGTTCATTACCACCCTTCAAAACAGTTTAGAGTAATGCAGTGAGAATGTTTTTATGGATAATATTTAAATTAACTATTTGACTAATTACTTTGCCCAGTTTTGAAAAACAAATCACCTATTCAAGACTATGGGAATTTTGCCTGTGTAAGCCCTCGATAAAGCTTGAGAAGACTGAGCCCATGATGTTGCTATTAGCATAAAATATCCTTTGGATTTTTTACAAGCTGAAACAAAGATTTATAAAAAATGGACTCCATGTGCTGTTATTTGTGGTGCTGAAGGCACAGCAGTGGGGTAAAGAAGATGTTTCTAATAAAGCTCTGTCTCCAGCTTGCTACGAGGCTGAAGGATGTTCAGGCTGTACCCCACTGGGAGCTTCCACGTGGACTTCTACTTTTGCCTGAAGCTAATTAGAAATCATGTTTTCTTAACGAATTAAGGACAGTGATAGCCACCCACCCTCTAATTGCTGTTAAGCCTAATAGGCAGCCCAGGATGGATAGTTAGCCGAGGTATCTACCCAGCAAATATTTTCACATTTTCCTCTACTTCACATTTACCACTGAGCACTCAGCAGGTGCTCCCATTTTAGAAAGGAAGTGCTAATGCCTCCAGTCCTTCTCTTGTTCTGATTAGTATGCACCTAATTGATGGCTCACCTCCGGCAAAACAAAGACAGCAAATTCAGGTTGATGCTCCTGAAGACCGGGAGGCATGGCTAAATGTATTAACCCAGCCAAGCCCAAAACACTGACACCTGCAATAATATAAGGAGAAATTACAAGATTCCATAGAAATACTGCCATACATCAAACGTGGTCTCTAAATGATATCAGAAAAAAAACAAGAATAATGTTTGGAATGACTTTTCTCATATTCAAAGGGTATTTACTTGTAAAATAAAAATAAATGCATTTTGTGGGAGAAGTCTGGGTAAAGAACCAATGCTAATGCCAGAGGACTGAGGCAAAGATAAGTGGTTCTTATTGTTACTCTAGCTGCCTCTACTGAAGAGCAACACTTCAACACTGAGTTAAAGGTGGTGTGTTTTCAACACAGACCAAGCAATTAATCTGAACTGTAGGTGCCCACCTTTCAGTCCCTGGGATAGATCTGGGCTAGTCATGCTTGATGCTTACCATCTGAAAAATGAAAATGTATTTCGCAGCATGATTTATCAGATTGTTTCAAGTACCTCCCCCAGGATGACATGTTCCACATCTTGGATGTAGTTATTCTTCTCCAATGATTGTAAAAGTCTGGACAACTCTTTCACTTGTGATCTCTCACTTGCTATTGATTTCTCATCTATTGTGAGGTTTCCTTATGTAATCTGGTATATAAATAATAGTATGAGGTGATAGAGAGAAGTGATGCTCAAAACACAGCTGTAGAGCTACATATTCAGCTGTGGAAACATGCTGTGACCATTTATACTTACACCAGCTAAGGAACAGTGTCAGGATGATGTACTGCACAAGTTAGAGCCTCAAAGATTTGTGGTCCCCATGAGATATGTACACCTTAATGCTTCTGTAAAGTACAAGGATATTATTCAGAAATCTTTTGTTTTGCGTTTAGTAGCTAATTCCCTTACAACAGATTTCAGCAGTTACTAATTCTTTACACTATAGAACCTAGAACCAGCCGGCGAAAAAAAAAGCATGAAATCGTATTTGTTGGTTATGCTGAATTGCCTCTTTATAAAAAATATTTACAGGTTTTCTAAAGACAGATGTTCAACATTGCACTACCAAATGGTTCAGCTCCCAGAAAGGATTTACTGATTTGTGTGATTCAAGGTTAAAGAAATCAGCAAGTAATAATTAAGCATCCATAGAAAAAAAAGGTAATGGACTAAGGCTGACCTTTGTAATGTGTTAAAAAAACCAACTCTGCCACATTTATATTTAGTAAACCTGCACAAAAGTTATTTAGAATCATGCTTTTGTGTACATGAAAAAGGTAAGTGCAAGTAGCCTCAAAAGAAGATAAACTCTGAAACTTCAGGAACGTTCACTCTCTTGGCTTTCTCTCTCTTACTGAGGTATTAACCGTAATGAACAGACTATTGGCTTTTTATGTTAATTCTAGGCAAGATTATAGCATACTGAAATACACTGGTAAAAAACTGAATCTCAGTTACTTTCAGTGTTTGGGAAATGGACAACGAAAAAGTGAAAATATTCATGCCACTTAAGGTAGTAATGAGGCTCTGTGATCTATTCCCTTGGTCCCTTCTGCAATCCCTCATTTAAAAAAATAATGATATTGGGAATGAAAATCCTATCGCTCCACACTCATGAAGTTACTATTTTCAGTGCTTTGGCTAGAAAGGCATTACATCCTTCCAGGTGACATGTGGGTTTTTTTGTTGTTGTTTTTGCTTGGTTGGTTGGTTTGGTTTTATTCTAAAGATGCTGTTCTTTAAACTTATTTGGATGAAAAAGAGTTCACACACATGACATGATGATATCCTTATTACCTGGACCTGCTGTAATGTAACTTTATGAAGTTTTTTACAAGAATTAAACTATATCTATGTATTTTTTTCCCCCAATATTTGTGAGTAACATTTGGTAATAGAGCAAAGCAAAGTCAGTGGTGGCAGATCTCTTACCTTTACCCTGACAGAGTTGATTTCCATATTCCTTGGCCTTGGTTGAAAGAATGATTCACTGTACACTTTAAACTGGCTTAAAATTACAGCTAGTGAAATGAGCATTGCCATCTTCTATTCACACTCTCATTTCCTTCCCTTACTGCCTCAGTCTCTTGTATAAGCATGCATGTAGCTGAGCAACAAATCAGACTGGGGAATGGATCTAGTTTGTAAGAAAAAGAAAGGTAGTGTTGATGCAGGCCAGTTTCCCAGTTCAGATGACCACAGAAAAATGCTTTTGTTATTTAGTGGGGCAGGCAACAGGAGGATATAGGGGTAGCTTGTGTGGGACTTCCTTTAGTGCTGTAGACTGTTTAAAAAGAGTAGTCAGAGGTATCCCATAGATATATTAATATTGATCAATTGCAAAAAATGAGTTTTGAATTTAAATCTTTAATCTTAATGAGAAAAGGAGTATATCTCTGTGCTCCCCAGTAAAGAAAGCCAGTACTATTTCCTAGTCATGTGAAATAAATAAGTAAAGTTTTTTAAGCTTGTATTTTTGTGGCTCTGATCTCTACTGGAACTGATATATTTTATTCCACTGTCCACTATTTCAAATCTTTCACTTTAAAATAATTTTTTTGAGTCTTTATTTCATGTAATATATTTTGTTTGTGTCATCATTATGTAGTGATTATAAATACTTAATTTTTATTATACCCAAATTACTTACCTCTATATAACATTTTGTATTGAAAAGTTACTGTTCATTACTTTCGGCATATGATTTTTCCAATTTTGTTTAGTAAGAAATAATATCTGAGCCCAAAATAAATGAAAAATTCATGTAAGATTGTGCTGGTTTCAGCTGGGATAGAGTTAATTTTCTTCCTAGCAGCTGGTGCAATGCTGTGTTTTGGATTTAATATGAGAATAATGCTGATGACATACTGATGTTTTAGTTGTGCTAAGTAGTGCTTATCCTAAGTCAAGGTATTTTCAGTCTCTTATGCTCTGTCAGTGAGGAGGGCGCAAGAAACTGGGAAGGAGTAGAGACACCTGACCCAAACTAGCCAGAGGAATATTCCATACCACAGGGTGTCATGTTCATTATATAAACTGGGGGGATTCAGCTGGGAGGGGTCAATCGCTGCTTGAGGATGGGCTGGGTATGGTCAGTGGGTGGTGAGCAGTTGTATTGTACATCACTTGGGTTTGTTATTTTGTTGTTTGTTTTATTCCTCTCTTTCTCTAGATTTCTCTTTATTATTATTATTGTTATTATTTTATTATATTTTACTTTATTTTAATTTGTAAACTGTTCTTATCTCAACCCATGGGTTTTACTTTTTTTTCCCAATTCTTGTCCCCATCCTACGAGGGGAGAGGGAGGGACATGAGAGGGTGGTTGTGTGGTACTTGATTGGTGACTGGGCTTAAACCACAATGACAGTGAAATGAAGAAAAGCTCTAGTTTCAAGACAATCAATGGAAAAAAAAGATAAAATCCTGCCATGCATACTTGTTGTGCATTCTGGAAAAATTAGCCAATGATTTTGTAATCTATGGCAAGTTTACAACACTTAAAGACATCCCAGTAGAATCCAGAAAGAGCGAAACACCGATTAAAGAGAATCCATGAAAAATCAAAATTATTTTCTTGCAGTACAGTTAGATAGCAATATAGAAAGCTGGTTTATACTAATATTTCCAATGAGAACATACATCAGTCTTTGGGCTTGTTTATTCTACACCTCAGACACAAGTATACACACAAATGCAAAACACCATCAAGTTTACATACACAGTAGAGTAAGTTACTTAGCCCACACCAGGGATGTAATTGGGATGATAAGTAAATAGTGATGAATGATGCTCAGTCTTGATACGGCAGCTCACGCGATTTCATATGAACTGATATTTTATCTTAAAATGATGTTGAGCACTTTTGTACCAAGGCAAAAATATCACAAAACTCACTCATGCGTAATGGCTAAAAATGAGAGATGCAAAGGAACGGCTTCCTGAGTACTGATTTAGCCAAAAAATGTAGGAGGTGGAAAATGTTACTTTTAGCTAAAACATAAAGAATGTTTTCCAGAGTTTGTTGAAAAAATTAACAAATAACAAAACAAAACCACCCCAAAACTTGAAAGTCTTGCCTCCGCACAAAAATGCCCAGTCAATTTTCAAATGAAAAATGATATTTTGAATTATAAGCCATTTACAATATGCCTTAAGAACATTATGGAATTCCAGACACACACCCCACCCCACCCCAAATTTAAAACAAAGTGACATTTTTACACTTCCAAGTATTTTCAATCCCTGTTTTTGCTACACCAATTAGCCAGTTCTTCAATACCTCCATGAACATTCTGAGGTCCTCAGCAACTCAGCTTGCAGAGACAGATTTATTTTTCATTGGAAAAAACAGTCTGCTGTTGAATCTGGATCACATCTAAAGATCTCTTCATTGTGAATTAGATGATGTAACACTGCAATATGATTTTTATTGTCCATTCAGTAGGAAGGGAGAGACTGAACCAAAAATTTATACTGTTATATAGGTATCATAGATCATTGATCTAGTTTTATTTTGCATTTTAGCCTGTTTATTCTTAGTAATGATTTAACTAATTGGTTGACAGCAGATTATCAGCTGTTTCTTCCAAGTATATCTTTGTATATCTTACAAACTTGACAACATCTTGATTACGTTAAATGATTTACAGTACCTTGAGAGGATGCTGTTGTACAAATTGAGCTAATAGATCATAAAGTGCACTGACTAATGTACAAACACAGTCCCAAGAACTGGATTTTTAGTTAGAATACACACAATTAAATTTATGAATTTTTATTTCTCATTGACATTCTTTAATACTCACTGAATGCTATATTTAAAAAAATTAATTTCTTAGAATAAACAAAAACTATGTATAAGATGACAATTTAGATGTTTACAAATTTTGATAACTGCTGTAGAAGTAGTTTGCAATGTTTAGAAAAGTTGCTGTGAATGTAGAGAAGCACATACAACCAAACAATAATGCATGACTACACACACCAAGACCAAAATATATCAAATATCTTTCCATTCAGTCTTCAGAGGGAATAAGTATAATCTTCTTACATAATCTCTGTCCATCTGGCCTGTAAGTTTTATTTCAATGAACAAATGTTGCCCTTCAGAATTAAGGGACTAGTTTTCCCATTCCCCGCCAATTCTTTACAACCTAACTAAATATAAACAGAGAAGTCATCTAGCAGGAAGGGCCAGAAGGGTCATTTAATACTGAAATGAAGTAACTCAATAAATAAAGTAGTTACTGTAAATAAATAGTAGCATAAAATTGTAGATGATAAGTACTTTCCTGCTATGAAGAATGAACGAAAACATTTTTTCTTTTTCTCACAAATATGAATATGCACACTTTACAAAAGTCACAAAAATAGATATGTATTAATATACATATCTATAACATTAATTTATCTATACATTTCAACAAAGTTATTAATTTTGATATAATCTTTTGCGATGCACTTCTGTACAAAACTGTCTATATGGAAACCATTCCAACCTACAAATAATGTTTGAGATATTTTTATTATGAAAATGGAAAAAATATTCTCGAGCTGACTCAGGACAGTCCTACAGGTGACCAGAAGATAGCTTGCAGGCTGGAGTGGATTGTGTCTTTCTGTCTCAAGATCTGTGGGTAGGACGCTGTAACCTAAATGATCTGCCTCTGCTACTCTTTTTCCTGCTGTAAAAGCACTGAAGATTGATCAGGCTGTCTATGACGACCAGTGGAGGATAGACAGAAAACAGTGAGTGTGTGAGTGCAGTGGAGTCTGTGGGAACTGCAAGGTGCTGGCCTGGGTGTTGAGATCTCAGCTTCTGGATGATGGGGCAGGAGAAGCTACTTTGTGGAAATCCTCATGAGGCTTTTCCCTAAATCTTTCACTAAACCAATTCTGATTATTCCCTTCATTTGTTGAAGGCTCCTGATGCCCCTCCTCTCCTACCACCCAAATACATTGCAAAAAGTTATACTGCAGTTCTCTTAGTTGTCTGCAGTGTTGCAAAACCTCTTAGTAGGTGTATCTATCCTAGTGCAAAGTAGTATAACTCTGAAAATGAAATGTTGGTTGTTCTGAAATCAGTGGTAAGTCTCACATGAACTTCATAAGGCTGAATTTCACCCTGCCGACTACCCTGGGTCTAGTTAGTTCTCCTCTATGTGAGACCATGTTAAGCTGTAACTGCAGGCAAATTATACTCTCTTTCTTGCTTATCAGACAAATATAAGGGTAACATTCATTATACATGCATTATACATTTCCTTTTTTATTACTGGTTTACATGTATATTGAGAACATAGTCCTGACTTATCATACTATTTTAAGCACATGTTTAAATTTAAGCCAGAATGAAGCCAGTTCTCTAAAACTTTGCTGCACTGAGACCAACATCTTTAAACACGATATCATAGTTATTTCTTCTTTTGGGCCCAGCTTGGCATGAACTAGTTTGGAGAGGGCCAAATCTCTATTATATTTCCCTCCTTTTACAGCAAAATTATTTTCCTAAGGTCTTAATGCATAAATAAATTAACTAAGACTATATTTCCAGACAAAATTAATTCAAAATTGAAGGTAATCATATTTGGCAGCATTTGGCTTCATATGAAAATCTGGATAGGTGGGTAGAAGAATAATATTTAGAGGAATTTGTAGTCCAATTTTGTTTCTGCCATTCATCTAAAACTAATAGAACACAAAGCTTGTTTGCAAGTGAAAGTATTTGGGAAGGAAGTAAGAACATGAATATTGTAACAGAGTGATTGTTATCTGTTTTGTTTCTTGCATGGACACTCTTATTTATGTTCCTACGTGTAGTTTAACTGAATCCATCCCCTAAAAGAGAATAAGAGAACCTACTTACGGACATATCTGGTGTTGAACTGCTATTACAAAATATCCATAGTAGTCTATTTTGCTTTGCATAAGAGACAGTCTCAGTTTTTATATGCTGGAATAAAAGTGGTGTTTTCACACTTCCTTTGCTGATAGAGCTTTCTCTGCAGATTTGTGGGATGTTATCAATGTGAATCTACAACAGAGTAATGTTCAAGTCTTCAGAAAACTTTGAGACTAGGAAATCTGTGTGTCTTTTATCCTCTGAATATGATTAATGATGCTTTGTGTTTTGCAAGACATTATTAAAAACAGAAGCCTATGACTTCATTGTCTCTGAAAATAACTTTGAACATGGGGTCAGTTATTCCACTTTTACATTTCTCTGCAAGATTAAAAGAAAGTAAAAACAATTGCATTGGGAGGGAGAAACTTTACACAGATGTAACGAAGCAGGAATCACACACGTTTTCAATATGCTTCTTCCAACGAAAATTCACCTCATTCATATGATACTGCTGGTAAGCAAACACTAGTGACAGGCAAATCTAGCCATCAGGAAAACATACTGGGTTCAGGATTATCTCAAGTTCCACATGCTAGAATTGTTGAAAACATTAGAGAAAGAGTTCAGAGTTTGACTGGGGAAATTACAAGTAACAGTTGCAATTTCTTATTTGCATTCCTGGACATTTAGTGATTGAAAAGAATGTTATGATGCAGAACTGAAACAAAATGTGCAACAGCAAGAATTTATATGAAAATATTAGTGAGCTATTAAATAAATTTATTTATTTTCACATAAAATACATTACTTTCACAAGTTGAATATGCTATACTTTACACAGTTTATATACAGTACTGTTTAAAGTGCTGAAAATGCTAGATCTTCCTTTAATAGTTAAACAGGAAATTATTTGCTCTTTTTGGGCTATTCTGTTCGTCTGTGATGCATTATTTTATTGAATTTCTGTAATGTAAGACTTATTTTTTTTTTTACGGATACCTTCACCTTTCATGAATTTCAACAACATTCTCATTGTACTGAAAGCCCAAAGGGGGGACTAAAATCCACACAGAAATTAATGGGAAAATCCAAAATTATTTCAGCAACGTTGAGTTTTTGCTAAGTGAGGCTGGGAATATGTTTGCAATAAAATCACCATTTCTTTGCCCATTGACAAAGGAATGAGTACTGCCTAACACTGGCAGTTTTCTGCCATCAGAACACTCATTCAGAGAACATCATGGTACTTTGTCAGCCGGTTCTGGTTTTCACTGTCTTTAACTTGGTTGTAAAAATTGGTCTGTCCAATGAACCTTACCTGTAACTGGCTAGAATAAATATGAAGCTTTATTACACAGTAATAAATTAATCTCATGTGTTATTAAAATCCCCTTTTCTGAGTTCTCTGACCTTTTAGTCTTCTATTGCCCTTAAATGATACTGTAAACAGGCAACACTGTAAAATAAACTTTATTCAGTATATGGTCAATGAAGGAGTGGAAGAGTGAGTTAATACTGCATTTGGGGCTCTTGTATTTGGATCTTCTCTGCCTTAACCAGAAGACTTGAACTGGTTTGATACAAGATTAAAATGCTTTTTGTAATTCAGTTTACTTTTTTACTTTCTTTCCATCTGATGATTTTAAAAAGGGATTCATATCTCCCTTCACTGGCGGCTCAAGAATCAGATATGAATTATTATTAAACAGTCTGTGCTAACACTGAAACAGTTCCTGCTAACACTGAAGTTTAAATAAGACGATCTTCAGAGTAATTCTCTAAAATGAATCAAACAGTGCAGAACAGCAGGACCCTTCTTATTTCTCTGCAGTCAAATAACAAAAAATTGATTACTATTTGCAAGGGTTCTCCTTGGTTCTCCTTGATACCCAAGTCAGCTGTATCTTCATGCCTTGAGAGTTAGGGAGCTTAAGAAACCACTATATATAACTATACATACAGTTACTACATATACATACATATATATATGTATATATGAGGAAACTTGCTCTGCTGGAAGCTCAAGAGATCAGCTTTAGAGAATATGAGTAAGAAAGCAGAAAATCAGGACAGTTTTGAGGCTTCCTTGGGTTCTCTCATGCACTTCAAAACAGAAAAGTTTTAAATTCCTCTATAAATCTCCTTTGTCATTGTTCTCACAGACTGTACAAAAAATTCAGGTCATTGAAAACTTGGGATTAGTTTCTGTAACATCAATCTTAATATTTCTGATGAAGGGTTCCTACCAGCCTCTGGACATCCCCACAATTTAGGCTCAGCATCACTTTATTGCTTTGCTGCAATAAAACTAGACAGAAGGTATATTTAGATAGATCCTGTTACATTCTTCGAACAACCTTTCTGCCAATACAGAAATGGCTTTAAAAAACCCCATAAGAGTGTTTTGCTTTAACATATATATGTAAAAATTCTTAAATAGGGAAGATGTAAATATTTGCACAAAGAACAAGCACAAGGAGGTTTTGTATTTACTGAACAAAGGTAAAAAACAATGGCAGTGTTGCTCTACTGATACTTTTGCTTGTGTAAATAACAAGTTTTCTATTTATAAACAATGATTTTATTATCTAGTCAGAAATATGTGGCAACATTTGTCATATTGGCATGCTTCAATGTGTGTAGATATGTCTTTTACACACACAAACACATATAAGTATGTAAAGTTTATAAAATTCATATACATGTACATAAAAGGTCATTTTCTTGAAAGCCTAGCCAAACTGTGTCATTGTTATCCACTGACAGATTCTACGCTTACTTAACAGTAGTATAAATCTGAAGAAGTCCATTACTTCATAAAGTAATGGAGCTGATGTAGTTTTAGTTTAACCAAGAGCAGGGTCCTGTCCATTATCCATGGTTTCTTTTCATAATCAGTTTCAGAGAATTACTGTTCTAATGTTACATACACCTCACTGGTTACCAGGCCACAACCTGACCTTAAATTTGTATGAAAAATTAAGTGGAAGGCAGACGATTGAGCTGTGGTTTCTTTCAGTTTCATGTCATTGCCATTGCATCTGGCTGGGGGAAAAAAAAGAAAAAAAAGAAAAAAAAAAAGCAGCTGCCTGATACCATAATGTCACTTTTAAGTTTTACACAGAAAAAGCACTAAGCAGGGCTTACTGAGAGTCATTTATCAGCCAATTCTTCTTCCTGGAAATGTGATGATGTGAAGACAGACAGAACTGAGGGAAGAAACAGTCCAAAAACCATCTCCCTCACTCTATTATTACTAATCACTCCTGTTGTAGAAGGAAAACTACACATACTCAGCATGCTTCAAAGAAAGAAAATGATGTGACACAGGCATTAATTTAAATTAAATGGATCTGATCTACACAACCAATTTCATGTCTGCATATATTTCCTTTTAATTAAAAAAGTAAAAAAAAACAGTTTGAGATTGTTCTTACAGTATGTGATATCAAGTTAATATAGTCAATCAGAATGTAGTTAAGTAGTACATGTGTCTGAAAGAACTTCATGTCTTGAGTTTGGTTGATCAAGTTAAGTAAATTAGGATTTTATTTTGTACGGCTAAGGTAAAGCTGGCTTATAAATAGTGTGTGGTTTGAATTAAAGTTTGTACAGTGTTTCAAATATGTATCTTAACTACCATTACTTTAGGATTTTAAAACATTTACATTTCACTAAGTACATTTTAAGGTCAGCTAGTTACTCATACCACCATGCGTATGTTCCAGAATTAGAGAACATGTGACTTTAAAAATGAATATTTTATTTTTAACATAAGACTTTATTTTAACATGACTTTAAAAATTAGAGAACATGTGACTTCTTAATTCTCAGTTCATATTTTTTCCTTCTCCTTTGTAACAAGCAAATTTTACGTATCAGAAATAAGTGCAGCAAAGTTACTAAATAACCCATTTCCTCTATGCTCTCAGAGGCAGATGTTCTGTCAAATAGGTCATGTAGTAGTTATAAAAATGTGGGCAATTAACAGGTGACAAAATACTGCTTCATTGCTAATGAATTTAAATGTCCTTTCTTATTCACGGAAGAGGAGGACGGGAGACTATCTCTTTCAGCCTAAAGACACTTTTCAAGAATCATAGAAATGTTCTATAAGCATTTGGCCAGAATTACCAGTAGATGAAAACTGCAGCAAAGAGATCAGATGAATTAAGCTCCTAGAGATACAGCTTAACAGGTTTGGAGAAGAGAGCAGACAGTGTTTCAGCAGCTCTTTTCATGCTGCTTGTTATTGACATCTCTGCTCAAATAATAGTGTAACACTGGAAAATTTGAAGAAAAATGCTTTTGCAAGCCTTATTCTTCACAGTTTTCTGCCATTCCAATGAATTAACTTCAGTAGGGTCATCTTGAACTTCAGCAACTGAAAAAACAATTAGGTCCATTGTTTCTGCTCACTGCTATCCAATTTCTAATGACTCTGGACAAAAATTATCTTTGTTAAAATGTCAGCAATCTCTCTTT
>NW_009942712.1:0-1917 GCF_000696875.1 Nestor notabilis | reverse complement strand
TTTCCCTTCAACTATGATTCAAGAGTTCAAAATATACTTTTCTGATCTTTCCCTTGTCATCCCTTCAAACAAAACTAGGATGAATCTACCCAGCAGATGACAAATTAGCTTTAAAAGAACTGGGTTGAGAAGCTAAGCTGTGATGTAACAGAGCTGTAAAGATGCAGAACTGTTTGTATCTTTTTAATACATTATATAGAACAGCTAAATACTATATTCCAATTCTTTTAAATTACTAAGGACAAGCCAACGTTTATTAATATGATGCCACAGACAAACCCAGGTTGCTGGCTGGATCAATGTAGTTATTACTGTAGCTAGACCTGACTCAAGTTGGTTGAAGGATTTATTATCTCTGGTTCTGCTATAGCTCTCCAGGCCTTTCTTAGTAAAACTTTAACAAGATTTTTTTTTTTTTTCCTGCAGCTATTACCTAGTTCATTGACTTCCAAAACACTGCTGACCTTCAGACTTTCTCACATATCAGCTCGTCTAACACTGACTGAAAACAACGCAAACGCTGTGCTCAGTGGGTTCATGGGCCAGCACTGGACCTCTGACGGTGATCTCAGAGATCTCCCATAGTCCACAGATCACAGTAAAGAACCAGTGATTTACACCTTCTTGTACTTTTGTTCACTCAGGACAACCAAACAGTGTCGTATGACCTACTTTAGCTGGTAATACACAAATAATTAAGATGACTTAAAGTGAAAACACTAAAGCAATGAAACTTCTTGTTTCAATAAACATCTACATTCCTTTCCAATGTATGTGTTACTGAAATTTGAAGAACAGAAAAGTAGATAAAATGTGGTTTTGATTAAAACCAGTATTTGTTGTTTTTTATAGTTTGGGTGTGAAAAGACCTACACAATCAATAAGCTCCAGAGCAGTGGTAATTTGTTAAAGTCATTATGATGAAGAAAAAAACTGGAAATATTAATCACCACTGGGCAAAAGATACTATTTATCTGCTGGAAAACCAATTTTTAACATTATGTTTTTGGTTTATGTTAGTGTGCTTGTTAATGAAAGATTCAAATTAATTTCAGCTGATGCCGGGAAAAGAACATGTTCAACATTGTTGAGTAACACATATCTGTGGAATACCATTGCTGTTTTATTAGAGTGTGAAATTACTGCTCACTCTTACGGAATAATAAAAAATATATTATGGAAAGGGTCTTTATGCAATTTCTAGCTATAAATGATAGATATATTTTATACTGTAGGCAGTAATATTCCTTCTAAATGTATACCATATAGCACTTTAGTTTGAAATGAGGGAATAGTCTACCCAAACTCAAAACCATATGCTATGGCTAATGCCCTGTGGAATTTGCAAGCAGACTTTTAGTATAATTATTCCTACTTAACAGCATTATGAAGGAGAATGCAACAGTGGATGACAGAATTTACAGTACTATAACGTAATGAAATCCCTCTGGAAGGTTTCTTAAGTCTTATTTTAGATGTTAAATTCTAATTTTTTTATTATTCTTTGGTCTAATGAGAAAGTAAATACTGTTCAGAAGAGAGATAGACACTTTAATTACTTTTAATCATCCACCTATTTCTCTAGAAGGATTCACAGTATTGATTTATTAAAAAAAAAAAAAAGAAGAAAAAAGAATTTAGCTTTATCAGGGGAAAGAAACCTGCAGAAACACAGTTTAAGGAAGGTTTTATTATCCTTAGTAAACTCAGTATCCTATTATAAAGAACTTCATGTAAGTTTTTGGTGATTATGAAGAGACACAATTAGCATTTCCCTTATTATAAAGAAATAAACAAAGTATTTTATAAAAATATTTTAACACTCAAGACATAAAAATCACTAAAATTACAATATTGTTTCTACAATTTTACTGGCAAGGTATGAAAAAAATACAAAGTAAGTTCTCTATATATTTT
>NW_009942711.1:0-658 GCF_000696875.1 Nestor notabilis | reverse complement strand
ACCGTGATGGGGAGGAGAAGGAAGGAACAGTGTTTTCTCTCTGCTTATCACATTCCCTTTCATATCCTAAGGGTTATCAAGTCAGCCACCAAAATGCCACAACCTACCGTGACGGGTATTTAAATGAACAACAAAGCAATTCAGTAGCAGGAACTCTAACCCACGTCTGAAATGATGGAGCGAGACGCAAGTCCTGCTTTTCCATGTCCAGGTGTGATAGAAAAACATTATCCTTGTGTGAGCTGCTAATATGTCCTGATGGAAGGAGCCCACAATTCAATTTATATCCTGCAGCTCCAAATAAATATGTAAATGCTGCCACATCTGCCCAGATAAATCTTCACTGCGCCAGTGTCCTTATATCCGCAATGAGAAATGTATATGGGGAACAAGCGTAAGGGCAAAGGTGTAGACAACTAATGGGTTGGAGGATCCACTCCAGATTTCCAAAGAGATTCAGCACACTTCACAGTTTCTCTAAAAGTTAGAGAAGCTTAAACTTGGGATGATATGAGAAAATGGGAGTTAGACCTCCAAAATCGACTAGGTCCTTTGGGAAGCGTTGCTTCATGGTACCATAGGTGGTTCCCATGCCCAAAGCCACATCAGGATCCAACCAGAGGGGATTTTTTCTTCAGCCAGCCTGAGATTGTTGCAG
>NW_009942710.1:0-1952 GCF_000696875.1 Nestor notabilis | reverse complement strand
ATAATAAAATAAATATAAATATAAATATAGAAATAAACCTCTTATCTCCTGAAAAGACTCAACACCATATAAAACGATCATATCTAATGTTTTTTAAGAACAGAGAGAATAATGGAGAAACGGTGTTTGTATTTTCCATCAAAACTTCGTTTGAACTCCCCTCCTTGATGAACAAATGCACGATTTATAAATCTTTTTAATCTCGCAGGACTGAATTACTTTGTTTCCGAATCTTAGAATTACAATCGTTTTCCTGTTCCTTGCACACTTATTTCTGGTATCTGCCCGAAGACAAGAAGCCGGTTCAGGGGGAAAAACAATTCTGCATCGTCCTTAATTCGCATAAACGAATTTTGAACATAAACCCAAGGTGGTTTATTTTGTCCACAACTTTAAGACATTTCTTCATGCTGCGGTCTTTAAGCATGGGAAGAATTCTCCCAGCAAAGAAAAATCAGGAGAATTTCAACCGAGTAACTTGGAGAAAATACGGGGGTTTTCTCCAAAACAGAGAAGCATTTGAGCCTCATTCTGCTAATTGTTAGTGACCATTAGCCGCATGAGTTAACCTCAAAGGGATGCTCCTTGGAGGAGAATTTCCGACGTGAGGGAACACTCTTGAGGGCAGCGGTAGGACAGTCCAGAGGCTCGGGAATGCTCACATCAAGGCGATGGGGCTTAGGTGTAAGCGGGCCATTTTCCCGTCTATTAAATATCTCAGTGACTACAAGAGAAGATGAAGAGTTTCAGCGTGGGCACTTGCTCGATGGACCCGATCTTGTTTACTGCAGACACGGCATTTGAAAAGCTTTTCCACCAAAGAAGAAATAAATTGAAATGTTCTAAATCCCCTTTCGTGACTGCCAGGGGGTTGGTTTAGGGTTTTTTTTTCCGGTGTTTTTCTGATGATTGGAAATTGCTGCAAATAACCCTTCCCCTTCAGATTCCTGCACATTGTTTTCCAGGAGAAGATTAGAAGATAGGATTCTCACGTAAAAACGAGGAAGCGAGGAGGGGGGAACGGGGTGAGGGGGCCGCCGACGACGACACAATGAGATACGCCTTAAAGCTGATCTGGGGAGGTTAAACCTGCTGAGGGATCCCTGCTCACAACGTGAAGCTGTGAGCCGATGCGATTGTTTGGAAAGCCTTCTCCGAGACGCCAGTTCTCCGAGGCCGCTAATGTTTTCTTCCCCTGCATGTGACAGCCATTTTGCAAATCTAAAATAAGTAGCAATCCCTCCCTCCCCACCCTACTTTTGCTGTTAACATTTCTTTTGTTCCCAGACCTGAAGCGAGATGCACACCAAGATGATTCCCCTTTTAGTGCTCCTAACACAGCACGAAGGGAATAAAACCTCCTCCAAAGGACTGTCTCGCTTTCCATGCGTGGTTTTTGGGCTACCCAACATGGCGCCTCTGCAGTGGTTACAGATGATGTCTTCTTAACGCCTCCTACTTGTTTCAGGAGAAGTCTTTAATGATAGATGAGCGGTCCTCAGCCCGGGCTCCTCCCCGGGCTCCTGCGGCGGGGTGGCGGGGGGAGCTGACCATGACTAATCCTGACTCCCACAGGTCTAAAGAACAGTTAAAGGTGAACGGAAAACGAGGAATAAATTCTCGAATCAACCCCAAGGGAACCGAGAGGGCGGGGAGCGGGGGGTTAAGCCCCAAGTGGTCAGGCGGCCGGGTCTTGACTTTCTTCTGGTGTCGGGCAGGGTCCTAGAGAAGAGGCAGAAGCCCGGGGACACCATCGAGCTGACGGAAGATGGAAAGCCCGTGGAAATGCCCGAGAAGAAAGCCCCATTGTGCGACTGTACCTGCTTCGGGCTGCCCCGGAGGTACATCATTGCCATCATGAGTGGACTGGGATTCTGCATTTCCTTCGGGATCCGATGTAACTTGGGAGTGGCCATCGTGGATATGGTCAATAACAGCACCATACACCGAGG
>NW_009942709.1:55249-60959 GCF_000696875.1 Nestor notabilis | reverse complement strand
CCCGGGCAGATCGCACCACGTTTCCTCACCAACGCGGGGGAAGCAGCGTGGGGTAGACGGTGCGAGCGCTTGGGGGTTAGATGTTTTGACTTGAAAAATTAAAACTGAAATGTATTTTTTCCCCCAATTAAAGGGGTCTGTGGACAGTGCAGTACATGTCAGTTACCAGGAAGTTGTTTGAAACCAGTTTAAAATTCCAGTTACAATTTATGCCATCGATATGCACATCACAAATACTCTCATTCAATGCATATATAAAATAAGAAACAATCACTTCACAGCAGTGTCATTTTCAGTATCTTAGGTCCCATCCCTAAGCTCTCACTGCGATTCCACTCCTGGACCAGGTCAGATGATGTTGGTTTGCACACCTCATTGCTTTCTTTCCTACAACTCCAGTGGAAGGAGTAATGCCACAACACCAGACCTTGCACCTGGGAGCAGCCATTGAACCTACAGTGGTTTCATTGGTTTCTTGAAGATCATGACTGAACAGTGCCATAAAACACAGCACTTCCATCTTACTACAAAAGTGGATTTTATTCCCTTCTGTCACTCACATACATTAATTTGTTCCCCAAGCAAGTGCCTTTAGTTTACCGTCGATATTTAGTGCACACAAGTTGCTCCTACTCATTAGGACACTTAATGGAAGTAATCTGAACACATACTTGTTCTTATGTGAGAGCCTTCAACAAAATCCACAGTCCTGTTTTATTCCTTTCATGTTTTAGGATAACGGCTATCATGTACTTCTCTTATAGGAGCACCACAGATGCCCTGCACTAACACACACACATTATAGAAATATCACCTACTCCTTTAGAAACCAGGTCTGGCAATCTCCTTATCAGGCCCTGTTGAAAAACACACTTTGCTTGTGGTGAACTCCAATAAAGCAATTGCGCAAAGTAAAAGGATGCTCCCTTTGAGGCAGCGTTTCTAATTTTCTCTTAAGTGATTAACAAACAATTAGAAACCAGCAAAAAGTGCTGCCCCCTCTACCCCACACTCCCCCCACAAAAAAGTGCAGCATTTCGGTTGGCTTCAACAGGGCCAGGAGTTCAGCCGGGGTTCATTAAATGTTTAATGCACTGTTTGTAGTCTTTGTCTGTCGATCTACTCAGCAACAGCCTATGATAAACTGATGAGTAAAATGCTTGTGTCTGTTAGTCAGTGTAATTTCTTCCACTAAACACAAATACCTACTTCCCTGCTATGCACCAAAGGGGTGCAGAAGCCAAAAGGAAGCAGAATCAAGTGAAAAAGTGAGTATTTTCCATAGCCATCTCTGCATCATGTATGTGTGATGTGCAGTTACACTATCATATTGCATACATCATTTGTATCTTAATTGTCTGGCTGTAATGTTGTTTTGAGATGCTTTCTCTTCAGTGTATCAGTGTAAACCTCTTGCTGAAACCATTCATTCAGAACAATGCACCGCTGTGTCGTGATATACATTTAACCATCACCAAAGTGTTTGTCTCTGCTCTTTACATGATGAAACAGATGGATGTGGTTGCTGCTCACAGGGTGAAACATGCAGGTTCCAAATTGGCTGCAAAACTCCCAAGCCAGACTAAATTGGACCACGAGAGTAAGGCCTGGTCTTTCTGAAGTTACCACCAAACCATTATGGGCACAAGTATATTTTAGGAATTAATTGTTTACATTAGATATCTATGTTGCTCCATCCCTACAGTTAACTAAGCAAGAAAACTGCAAGTAAAATGGAAGGATCAAGCCCAGACAGAGGAGCACTGGCTATTCTAAAAATAAAAATAAAATTTAAAAAAAAGTGAGATCTCTCATTTCCAAAATCTTTGATGAATAGAACGTTAACCATGTCTGACCAGAAGCAGACTCCACAGGAAGCGTAAGTGTAACCTGATAGACAAAAGACACTCTAAATCCTCATTTTGAGAGTAGCAGCTAGTGTACCAAGGCCCCTGAATTTATGTTTTAAGAGATGCTTCTTTTCTCTGTTTCTCTAGAAAATGATTAAAGCATATCCAACAGAGGAAGTCAGAGAAAGAGTCCCATTTTATTGTTATGCTCCAAGCAAAGCCGTGCTTGTAAAATGCATCACTTATTTGTTAACATAAATACTGTGAATTAAATTTTAATAAAGCTTCCAATTCACAGGTTATTTTATATCATCTGGCATTATTTTGTATCATCAGATCTGGAAAGAAATCTTCAAATAACATGAAGCAACTAAGTAATGCAGACGCCGGAGGGGCTACACCAATATGTGGCAACTGAGAAATTTTGACCATCATTCCGGCAGTAATGAGTATACTACAATAAGCAGAGGGGTATTCTTGGTAATTGAATAGGCTGTTCAGTATCTATTTTTGTGATTCTGTCTCAATTACATTCAATGAAAGTCACTTTATTGGTGTGAGAAAGCATTCAGTAGTTGCCAAATTTAATACTTGAGGATCCACAGAGTGAGCCTTCGGTACTAATGGGATTTTGTAGAACATAACTCTATATCTTATTGCTGTCTCCCTTTGTCTTTCTAAAGATAATTCAGAAGAGACTGGAACAAACAAAAAAGGGTATTCTTTTTATACGAATAGAACCTAGAAAAAAAAATGAAAGGTTGCTGAAGGTTCAAAGATTAACTGGAAGTTCATCAATAGCCAGTATACTTCTAACTGAAGCAGAGAAATGAATGAGAAAAAACAGTGCTTAAAAGTTTGATTTGATTTCCAGAATAAAATTTTTGTTTAACCTCTTCACACGTTCTTCGCATTTGTCAAAAGAAGAAAGCTCACTTCAGAATTACTTTCTAATGAGAAATTTAAACCTAAATATCCCCTGGAGTCAAAGTTTAATTGTACAGTCAGCTATGAAATTCCCAATATACTACAGATCAGACAACTTCAAAGGTTCTGAACCAATAAAGTACTTCGATCCACACTGATACTTTAAAATATAATTAACTACTTCACTGAGCAGTAAAAATAGCGCATGTTTACATGCCTTGCCAGCCTGATTTTAAACAAACAAATCTCAGTTTCACAAGGGTTATTTGTCCCAGATTCATCACACATAATTTAGATTCGTCATTAGAATAGAGAAATTGGAAAACTAGCAATGGTAGGATCCCTATAAAGATAATAGAAAGAAGACCTGCAGGAGGTGATTCATGTGCAAGATGATCCAGTGGCAAGTCCATTTCTATTCCATATAATATCAGAGTGTAAGTCCTTGAAACAATTACAAGTAGGGAAAAGAAATGCAAAGCATATATATAGGAAACTATCCCCGCTCCTGCTTGTAACTGAAAAAATATGGAGCTGCCTGCTAAGAATTTACATGAACATTTAAATCAGCTGTGCTGATGTTGCTCAGAGTACAATTTTGATATTGACCACTTATAGTTTAAAAAAATTACAAGACATTTAGGTTTAACATTTGAACTGGAAGAGATTTTAAAAAGTTGAAATTACATTATAAGAAACAGGCTGAAATTCATCCTGTCCCATGACAAATGCAGGTTACACCACATCAGCTTAACTACATCCCAGTTAACTGCACCAGATGAGTAAGTTTTTTTACCATAGTCTCTCAATAAGGTTCAACTTAGTATTCAGAATAGGAACCATCTTTTTTTTTTTTTTTTGTAAGTGATCTTCGTTTTTATGCCATTAGTTGGTCCAAACATATTCATATTTGCTCAAGGGCTTTTGAGTAAAATAGTCAAGCATTTCCACTGCCTAAATTCCACTGATTTGGTTTTTCAAGGTTTTTTGGTGGTGGTGGGTTTGGTTTGGGTTGGGTTTGGTTTGGGGTTTGGGGGTTTTTTTTGATTGGTAGTTGTGCATTTTCTCTTGGTCAGTTGTGGGTTTTGTTTTGTTCTGTGTTTTGATTGGTTGCTTTTTTTTTTTTAAACTCCGATAGATCTTCCAAATTCTTCCTTATAAAGGAAACAGAGTAAAGATTGCTAATATTCATCTCCCTATGGTGTTCATAGATTTTCTGATGTGCGCATCAAAGGACTCCCTACATGAATTTGATTGCATAATGACTTTTTCATATAAAAGTTAAACAGTCCCATTTGAATCTGTCATGTTCATTCTAAGCTTCCTCACAGTACACTTGCATTGACTTACTCCATGAATGTTTACTAAACAACATTATATCAGAATGGTGGAAAGTTAAAGTGAATAAAATCAGCTTCTTCTATACTAATCTAAACCAGAACTAACTCCACTTCAACTAATAGATAAACATTAATGTAAAAAAGGCAAAAATCGTGTCAGTTCTAGACAGTGACAGTAATTAAATTTGGACTACAGTAAATCACTGTACATTGCAGTCTGCCCTCTCAGAACAGTGGCAATTTCCTCACTCATCTTAGAAGGAGCAGACCTGGTATCTGATACCATACTTTTATATTCTTTTTGAAGGATTCATGGTAAATTCATTAGTATTTTCCATGCATCTCAAATCCATCTCATTTGATTTATTATAAAAGTTTTGAATAGTTCAGCAGAGGACACTTCTTAAGTCCTTCTTTTTTTATCTGTTACTAAAACATGGTAAATTCAAGGAGAGTAAAAAAGAAAATACAAAATGCATAAATGCATGCTTAGCAGTACAATTAATTAGTTCTTTACCTCTAAGTTAAATTTTGCTCAATGCCATTATTGCTTTTAGGGCGGCAGTATGCACAGTTTCAGCAGAAGTAGCCTCATGAGTATAATAAAGTTGCCTCAACAATACACTCAAAAGTTACAAATTGGCTTGCCTAAAGTTACACAGAATTCTGTCACATAAATACGTTTTTTCATGAAAGAAGTTTCAATTTGAAATTACCATGGGAATTGATAGTGTAATTTTTTCATAAAATAAAAAATGTTTCATATGTTTTAAAGTAATTTACCATTCTATAAACACAAAGCTTTGGACAAACATTTTTTGTAAGTAATATATTATACCAGTTTGACACTGGCTTTAGTATGATTTATTAATAGAAAATAATTTTCAGAAATCTGTTGGGTCTTCATTCACAAATACCGCAAGTAAAAATATACTGTCCTGTTAAAGACTTGCAGGCCTGTGCTACAGTTGGTTTATATTCAGTGAACTCATTGCACGTACACTGAAACAGTTCATCTGAATTGCAAGTCCAAAAAAATTTACAAACAGCTTTTGAGTTTCAAGCTCTCCAATCAAGCTCTCCAAATATTTCAAAGCAACCACACATACCAGGACAGATTCCAACAGAAAGACTGTGTAACTTACAAGAAATTATGACTTGGTTCCTATGACTGCCCACAGTAACACATCCAAAACCACAGCTTTATTCTAGATATGATACAGAACTTTGTTTTAAAAGAAAGTTTTACAGAAAGCACAAGAAAAAAATCTGTGTGATTTCAAAGGAATTGCAGCCTATATACAAAGACACAGCAAGGATGCAGTGAAGGATAGATTTTGTTGCATGGGAAATGAACAAAGGGTATTTTTAACACAGTTGAATATTGGTAGGAGTGGCATAAGCTTTACCAAAATTAAATTTTGTGAGAAGCCATGTTATTTTTGATATTGATATTTCCCTCATCTTCATCTTTACAATCTTTATGCTGCAAATATGAAGATTTGGTCTTAAGAAAAGCAGCAGTTTTGTCTATTTCATATGATTGTGTACCTCACTCGCAATAGTGCATAATGCTATATACAATCCATTCCT
>NW_009942709.1:4101-55236 GCF_000696875.1 Nestor notabilis | reverse complement strand
GCTGAAAATCTTGATCTTATCGATGGATCACTGGTGATTCACAAAGAACTTGCACCTGCGGCTCAGTTCTATATGCTGTCAATCTACTTTCAGCTAATGAACAACATTAATTCTCCAATATTTTGTAAGCAATCATCATAGTTGCCCCCAGAGATGCAAGACAAGAAATATACCTGCATTGTGAGTGAAACAGAACTCTTCTAGTTTCTGTCCTCTGCGCCTTATTTAAAATCATTTGAGAACCCAAGGAAGTTGTGAATGCTCCATCCCTGGCAGTGTTCAAGGCCAGGTTGGACAGAGCCTTGGGCGACCTAGTTTAGTGTGTGGTGTCCCTGCTCATGGCAGGGGGTTTGGAACTAGATGATCTTAAGGTCCTTTCCAACCGTAACCATTCTATGATTAACCGTGGTTCTCGAAGTCAGACTTCCTGTTCAGCTGGAGCTGCCACACAAAGTAATTTCAGTGAATGCTACAGAAACCAGAATCTAGCATCACAAGTTAGCATTTGTTCCCTGTAGATACTATCATGATACTTATGCCTCCTTCCACAGTACAGATTTCTTCAGGGCTTTCTCAACAGATAACTTTTGATTTTGTAGCCTTCCTGTTCCACTATTCCAACCTGCATTTATTTAGCTTACATGTCAAATCTGTTAATCCCCAGTTAACTAGCAGGCTATTTTAGGAGTAGAGACTAGGTACTTCCATAAACTAACATTAGATAAATAATTTTTAAAGGAATATTCTGTAACTTTTTAGTGACTATATTCAAGGATTTCTAAGCGTTTGTGATGATTTAATTCTTAATTTTGTATTCAATCACCACTGTAGAGTAGTTCTCCAATTCAGACAGCGATACAAGGAAGGAGGGAGGCTAAACCACAAATCACAGGTTAACACCACAAAGACAATTCATAGCCAAGTGACGGAAAATAAATAAAATCATCTAACACCCAGGAAGTGAATACACTCCATTTGAATAAATAGCTTCCTTTACTTAAAAAGTGCATAGAGCATGCAGATATTAATGCAAGAGACTTAATCACATTTTTATGAGCGTAGCAAAGTCCAGATTGTCAGTCACAGTTGAAATATAACAAGAGTAACTTTCCTCCCCTTCCCCCATGGCTCTGATCCAGCAAAACAGTTAGGCACATGCTTAACCTTGAGTTTTGCAGAACATTCTTAAGTGCTTTGCTGGAACAAGGCCAAAATGCAAGAGCCAGGTACAACGCCCATGTTTATTTTCCTTCAGCCAGACCAAGAGGACCAGAGGGAAAGAAATGGTGAACTGGGAGATATTTCGTTTTATCTTGCAACAATACATCGTAACTCACATAGGTCAGCACTTATAAACACAGACAGAATGCTACTGTGACTGCAATCACAGCAAGAATTATCACCAAGCAATGCAACTGCTATTTATGAAGATGCAACACAAGCATGTTACCAATTACCAATTCAGACATCAAACACAGGTTTTAAACAACACAGCTAGCACATCAGTTTAAATATCCAATACAGTGTATACAGTAATCCTCCCACAGCTTCTCTGACTTTCACACAAGCCCTCTGTCACTTGTTTGCATTAAGCCCCACGGAGGTCACTTGGCTTGTGTGATTTCAGGTAAGATATTGTCACCTCTGATTCACAGGCCACTCCACACACTTCCTACTACATAGCAACAGAGTGCCAGTTATTGCCTGCTGAGTGACACTAGTCTGAAGAGAGGCATCAACACCAAAGTACTCTTTGCAGGAGGGTGAAATGAGTTTGTCTCAGCTTTAGAGCTTCCTGTAATTCACATTAGGTGGAAGCCAGTTATACTGTGTGCCATGTGAATTGATTCTCCGTTCTTGTGTAAAACAAATATTTTGCTGGCATATCGGCTTTTTGGGGACATAAATTCGCACTAGAGTGACAGAGAAAAAGCTACTATCACCCTGCCACAAGGATGATAGAAAAAGCCAAGTAGCGATCGCACTTACTATACAATGGTAAATAAAGTGCATGAGGTGGTAATTTCGATTCTAAAATGTTTATAAACATGCTAGAAAAGTGGGCGAATCATGCAATTTGGACTTTAAGCATGAGACTAGTGGATTTTGTCAGGAGTTGCCCTTCCAAACCTCCCTCAGCAAGCAGAAGAGGTCTTGCAGTTCTTACCCTGCCGTGATAATGATCTGCAGACATAACTGTCAGAGCAGTACTTCAGTTAAGCTCTAGAGAACAATAACCTCAATTTCTAGTTGTGGTTCACATTTATCAGTTTTTCAAAATAGCCAGTTAGTGGAAATTAATTCGCTTATTTCCTCTTATTGTAGTGAGTGCCACCAAAGATCGCCATGTACCAGATGCGTACAGAGAACCCATCTATCAAGAAACCATTGCTATTTATCATACAAATATTTAGTGACTGAAGTTAGTTGATGCCTTAGTAGGTGCCTCGGGTTAAGTTAAAACAGTCTAACACTTACAAACTACTGAATTAATCTCATTCTCTTATTTGTGCAGTCTCGCCGAAATAGCAGACAAGTTTTCCAGAGTAAAGTTCTAAAATACAATTTCCCCAATGGAAAATCTGAATTAAAAGGTTCCTTCTTTCTCCCCTGTCCATTACCACACGCTGAGCTTGCTAGGCCAGATGATTTCAGTCAGCAGCCCAACCAACCACACTCTCACCAGTGCACTGAGCAGGCAGTACAGCAGAAGGTGGAAGTGTCCAGGAACAGCTTTACTGCTGAGCTGTGCAGGGGACTACTCATTAGTCATTTGGAGCTTCCTAAATTCATTCAGCCTCAGGTGACCAAATGGTTAGAATGCAATCCAACTAACTTGGGTAGCAAGTCACATCTACGTTTTAGGTGTCTCTTGAATCAGTCCTTCTAAAATAAATTCTGTATCTTTTTGGGAAAGCTAGGTGCCTTTGAGATCCTCCTGAGAGACAGCCAAATTAAGCAGGGTCTCCCTCTGGAGTTGCTTTTCTGGGCACTTTTCCTATTTAACATGGAGGGAATTTAGGCACTTAAATTAAGAGAACTAGTTCACTATGTGCTCAAAACATAGGTTTTAATTAGCTGCTTGTGCCTGACTGCAACCCCCAATTTAGATTCCAAAAAATTTATCTTCAAGGCTAGCATTGTGTTATGCCCCACTGACATTAAGGAAAAGAAAACAGCATGAATTGTACAGTACAAACAGATCAAGACCAGGCAGGCAGTAAGAATGTACAAAATGGGATATCAGGATCGTACCTTACTGACAGCCTCAGCGCAATCCAGCACTTCTGCAGCATAAGCCCAGCACTGTCTGAAGAGAAAGCAGACAAGGCACTTGTAGCCACGAGCAGGGCAGTTTGTGCAGATGAATGTTATCAACTGCAAGTGTGACATGAGGTAAGAAGCTGGTGCTGTCAACAGCTCCCCTGAGCACCAGCTCTGCTCCAGCCTCCTCTACCTTAAGGCCAGACTAAGCTGATCTGTGGAAACTTTTCACAGCAGAGCCCTGTCAACTGCCCACCTGCCCTTTTTTCTTTTCATTTAGTTTGAACCAGGCTACTCCTGAGGTGTTTCGTAACTCTCTTTCTACAACACAAGGAGTAGACTAGGAACAAAGCAAAACCAGACCCGCAGTACTTGCTGTATACATACATATCCTCACACTGTCTCTAGCATAGAAAAACACGCCACTGCCATCTGCATTGCAAGAAGCACCAGCATTAAAACCATAAGCCAAAGACCCTGAGGATGAGCAGGAAACAAGTTTCTACAGGATATCAGAACCGCCACCATGGCAGCAGCTGGGTGCCCTCTGTGCCCTGTGCAGACTCCCTAGGGCAGTGCCAGGCCTGAGCAGAGAGGCAGGGATCTTCTGGGATGACAAGGGGAGAAAACAAGGCCTGGGAGGTTTGAGGGGTCACTACAGGATAGAGGAAGAGGCCCTGTGTGGGTGATGCGGGAGCCTAAGACCAGGCTAGACACTTCCTAGGAGGAAAAAAATCCCTCTCATGGCCACTGCTCCCTCTCAGGGAGCCAGCGGTGCACCTCTCCCACAGCAATGCCTCCCCCCTCCCTCAGCACACCCCTATCTAAGCCCACCTAGGGTTTCTTACTTTTTGACCTCAAACCAGCACCATTCATTGGGCTCCCACCTACCCTTCAGGACTGAGGATCACCCACAGAGAAAGTTGCCATAAGCTGCTACTTCCTCATCTCGCAGCAGCTTTGAGGTCACCGTGAAAACCAGTAGCCAAATCCGGGCACTGGGGTAAGGTGAATTCAACACCTGAGGCAGCTGCAGGCAATAAAATACATCAGCTGAATAAATGCAGACAGCTGAGGGTACAGCCAGTGACAGGGCACAGAAAATAAAGAGCAGGTGATTCCCAGGGCTGCCAGCCTGTGCTGAGGGGAGATTTGGCAGGCATGGTCTCGGGCACAGCAGTCACCACTGCCTGACCCAGACCCTGTGCCTTGTCTCAGATCTCTGCTAAGTAATTCCTGCTTTGGTTGTATTAAAGCAGCGAGGCTGATAACAGCCACCAGACAACACTTTTGATTCTCCCAAAGCACCAAATATATGCTTTTTGGAACAAAAAATTCCAGTAGCAGCACTGGGGTGAGACAAAGCCCTTTTTCTGTTGTGCTGCTGTCCAACAGCAGGAGTCAGTCACAAAAAATTCATTTGAATTTAGAATGGGTGTTTTGTACTACGATTGAATCTATTCAGATGTATTGATAGTAGGGAATAGCACTGTTGACAGAGTGTGTGGGCTTTTCCTTTAATTAAAATGAATTTTATAAAGAAAAACTAAGTTCTTAGAGGCGTTTTGAGAATTTATGGCACTCACTGGCTAAATTAGTACTCAGAAATCGACAGTTTCACGGGCTGAGTCTATACCACTTGGCGTGTGTACAAATATTGCACACATAAATACTGGCTCTTGCTGCTTCCTCCAGCACTGGTTGGTGTTGGGTGGCTTTCTTAATTTCACTTTGCTTCTTTTGTCTGCAGTGTAGAGATAATACTTCTCAGCTCTGTGGTGGTGCCAAGCTTGATTCATGAATGTTTTAAAGCATTCTGTGATTTTCACCCTGAAAGGTGCTTGAGAACCATAAATTATTACTTTAATATAGATAATAGTTTTCATCTCATGAATGTTTCATAGTACTACTCCAAATTCATGCCTGATATAACTCTAATAACTTGAGCAGAGTTAAACTAGGGATAAATTTGGTACAATATATGAGGCAGCAAAATGAAATTCCAAATGTGAGGCAGAGGGCTTACCAAGTATTATTGCAAACACAGTAATGTCAGAAACCCATCCCACTGCCTGCTTACCTGCAGAAGAATTATCAGCTCATGGCACTCTTTAACCTGTTAAGGTTTGATTCATCATTAAATATATGCTTCAGGCCAAAATCATATTTTTCTAATACATTCTATTGCTATTTATATGTAGTTTGTATTTATTGAGAATTAACAGACTTGATCATGTATTTGAAAGCAGATTATTTTTTGCCTTTTAATAAGACACTCCTGCAATTTCCAGTCCTTAGTTGTAGAAGCATAGGACACAGGACTAGCAGGGATCCGCTGCGCCACAGTCCACTTCTCAAAAGCAACCACATCGTAAACAGCCATGTAGAAAGCTTGTCAAAAGCCATTTTAAGTAGCTAGGCTTTTTGTCCCCTACCCTAAAGAAAATACTGTTCATACACTTCAATGCTGTGATAGTGAGAAAGATTAATTCACAGACCAGATCTGTTCATGCCCAGTTTAGATCTTTCTGTTGTGCCAACCTTTCCCTATAGTTGAAATAACTTTCCTCCTGCAATGTCATCTAACTTCTCTTCCTTTATATACACATAAAGAGTAAAATGTAAAATGTGTTATTTGCTTGGTCATGTAAGTGGCCTATGTCTGAGGAATTTGGTGTATATGTTCACAAACCAAAAGCAGCAAAAAGAACACACCACTTAGCAAAAGCTTATTGGTGTTTCTGGTAAAATAGATGAAAAATATATTACTACTAATCTTCTTTCTGTTTGCTGGTAGAATTTTATCAAGGGACTTTAAAGAATACACTGCTGATATCAAAACAATGAAGGCATGTTGCCAAGCATGTCTTCTTTCTATAAACAACATAATAAAGAAATTTCTAGAGATACGATAACCAGCTTTGAAAAGAAAAAATATTTGCTAGACATCTGCTACTTCATTCTTCAGTTGAACCTTGGAGAAATTTAGATCTTTGTTGATTGTAGGCTCTTTCCCCTGTTTAACTCTGATTCTTAGCATTATTGCCTTTCCATTTGGTCTTCAGATTTTATGTTCTTCACTGTCTTCAGTGAATGATCTTGGCTGTCATGGTTCTTATAATACTTCTTTATTCCCTCTTTTCTCCATTCTTTCCTATTAAAAAAAAATTCTACAGAATGTAATGGGAAACTTGATAAGCATTCAAATCTTATGTGGCAATGTACCCTACTCTTATAGAGAGTTTCTTACAGAAACATGATATTTCCTATTAAGTTTTTACATTTAGAATGATTCCTATAGAACCTCTTCTTTCTTCCCTCCTATCCCCCTGTCCCCTTTCCAAACAGGGCTTTTCTTTACAATGTTGTTGTATCAGAGAATAGGTTGTTGAATATCCAGCTGATCCAGAGGCTTTGACAATCTTTCTACTGGATGCTGTGTTCACCCAAACTTGCAAAGAGTTGCAAAAGTGCCACAGCTGTTATTAATGCTAGCTCCTAGAATGGGATGAGTAAATGCAAAACAAAAAAATTTATTCATTTTCTTTGATGATATCTGGATTTGATCATAATGAAACTTTTGAAATATTAAAAGTAATTTGGAAAAGAATTAACTAGGCATCCATCTTCATCTTTTCCCCCAGTAGAAATGAGAAAGAACTGTCACCAAATCATAAATAGAAAATAAGGTCCTGTTAAGTCTTAAATATCAGCATTAGGTAAAGCTTAGACCTGGAGATAATGTGGGTACTGTAGAGCCACCTTTAATGGAAATCATAGGTGTGCAGCTGGCATAAACGCAATTTCTTATCAAGTGTTGAGATTTACCCAATTAAGCAAGTAACTTCTAAGTGTTGAATGAGACCACAACCTGGACGATCAGTTCAGAGAGTTAAAACCCCACGTCATTAAGTCACCTGTAAGATGCACCTGCAGTCTGAGTTTAGCATATGAAGAATTAGAGTTTGGGACAGTATCATTGCTAGATTTCTAAATTCAGTGCCCACATTTGCATGTTCTGCTACACACAGTTGGGCAGGCAGTCACACATTTGTCTTCCTGCCACTCATGTAAATTGGTATGTCAGTGCAAAACTGTAAGGTCCTGGGCAAATTAATTACTGCACATATTATACAATCAGTCAGCATTAGGTACCAGCCTAAATGTTTGATCCGTCAAAATAATGGACTTTTTATTTCAGTAGCTCTGGTACATAAATCAGGTACTAAACAACAGTGAATCTAAGCATCTGAACTGTTTGGCTGTAATAATTTTAGAGGCAATCCTACTACTGGAGTAGCTAAATGCCAGTAATTGACATATATAAGATGAGAATAAGTAAATACATTTTTTAAGTTTTATTCCATCTCAGCGTCCTAAATTTAAAAGTTCAAATACATCTGAGAGAACATTTTGAAAATTCAACGGTGGGAAAAGAGTGAGAACAGAACGAAAAGAAGGCGAGCAGGGAGGATAAAAGTAAAGCTGACATAACTCCAGGGGAAAGCAACAGACAGAAGGAAAACATGTTTTCACATTATTAAAGATAAAGTAAACACAGGCCACACCATCAGACACCCACCCAGCTCAACTTAGGTCTTGATCCTCCAATCAGAGCTAGATTGCAGACAGTAGACTTTTACTTCTGAGACTGTTTTTCTGGTTTGTCTTTTTAATCCCCAGTACATGAAATAGCCTGTAATACAGCGATTTCTTTTAGACAGCAGAAAACTAATGCATTTGCACAAATAAGAACTGTATTATGAGTCTTCATCTAACCTGTCATTCTGTTAGAGAGTTTATTTCCCAGATTTCAGTGACATTCGTATAGTCAAAACTCATGCAGGAAGTTCATACATTCACCAAGCTCCATCCACAGTCATTCATAATGTCTTTGTATTGCAGAGAAGTGTTTTGTGTTTCAGCAGGTTATTGTTTAATGGGCTAATGCATATTTGTTAATGAAATGGTATTGTGGAAGTTCTACGGAGGCATGTTACCTGTAAAAAAAAAAGACCACTTCCAAATACTAAAAAACCTCTGCTTAGTCTCATGGTGAAGGCTAACTTCACCCATTGAACTGAAGGGAGTTACACCAGGCCTTGTATAATTTAGCCCTATAAGCAATAGTATGCAATAATTACTATGGGAAAATCACCTTGCTGCTTTATTTTTGTGCAATTTGGAAAACTGGAATATAATTTTCCCCCAAAAGAGTGACTACAGTTTGTTATTTTAAGCCCAGAGCTGTATGTATATCTTCTAATTGCAGTATCTTACCCTCTCACAATCAAAAATAAAGCACATGGTATTGTAAGAATATGTTCTATTTCTTTAAATTCTGCATGCCAACACTACTCTGTTACCCTGGGGTTTTTTGTTGGTAGCTGGTGAATGAGCAACAAGAAAGCAGACCGCTTCTGAGCCCCTCCATTGATGACTTTCTCTGTGAAACTAAACCAGAAGCTGTTGCAAGGCCTGTAACATCAAATACTGCAGGTAATCAAAATTCTTTACTATCCCTCACTAGAGAGAAATAGTTTTAATTTTATCTTAATTATGGTACATTTTTGTCAAGTGATTTCTTGATTTGTTACTATTTGCACAAAATTACAAGCTGGTATTAAATTATAATTGCTTCATCTATTACTAGAAAAACCTTTCTTCGTTACATTTGAGGACAAATCTGATGTGATCCAAATCACATATATTCTGACAGACCTCTGGTGTTGAACTAAAGTGAACTTGTTTAAATTCAACAGGAAGTACTTACCAGTTTGACCAAATCTCAATCTGTTTTTGCAAAATTTTCATCTACAGGAAGCCACATTTGGTCTGGCTTTATCTAAACCCATTACTTCTAGAAAGATTTTCTGTAATAAAAACTTGGATGGGATGTCAGAGAGAAGGGAAGAGATATCAAAACAGTTTATCCAGGCTGTTTGGTCACTTTATTAACGAAAGGATCTAACACATTTCTTAGCTCCTTTGTGTGCAATGAGATAATAAGACAGTGCGATATAGTGATAATGCGATGTGAGCACATAATAAAAAATAAGAGTGATTCCTGAAAGCTTTTTGAATTATACTGAATTATATTTGAAGTATATTGTCCTTTGGAATTGCCCTCATCCTATTTGGTATAGGGTTTTCCTTTGTGCAAAGGAAATCAAAGTGGTTGGGCAGATCAACTAAGATACAATAAAATCAGTGTAGCACTACTATGTTCTATTGCTGTCTCATTAAGTGACTTGGCTGGTTAGAAGCCATTTAATTAAAATCTATATACATTCAAATTATTAAATGAGTAACTGACAGCTGGGTGATTATCTTCACATCTACTTAATATATGTCTAAAGCAATATGCAAGTTCAATAGCAAAATCCAGAACACTAAATTAAATAACAATAGTAAGTAATATTTTTTCCTTTTGTATATAGATAGCTAAAGATATTACAAGGATCAATAGAAATATTTCAGGTTAAGAGTGGTGCTTGTAAAAACTATCCATAGATATTATATCTGCCTTGAATATTTATCACATTGGGGGGGATAATTGCAATTATTTAATAGCAAAATAAAAATTTCTTATTCTATGAAGATTGATGAAATTCACTGGTTTTCCAAGAACACAGATAAAGTACGGCAAGAGATAATACAAATTGATCTGTCAACAACGCCTGCCCTATAAAACAATGATAAAGAAGGAGGATTTTTATCTTTTATGTGCTAAAGAATTTTAAATGTTACTTTTTAAGCAACTTTCAACTGAAGAACTGAGACCGAACATGCCTTTCATACTGGTACAGTCCTTAATAGGAATAGCAGTAGAATTTATAACTATATTCTATATTTATACCCCAAAAGACAAACAGCAACAACAGTAGAAACCATTACTAAAAGTGCCGTTAGTCCTTTATGACCCAAGAAATCCACCCTAGAAACTGTCTGCTCTTCAGGTTTTCCCATAATGGTATGTGGCACAACAGTAGTGCCGTAAGCCGCTGTTACCACTACTTGATAAAGCACAGGATTAAACCAAATCTTATCTAAAAGCTCAGTTGTACAGGGAATTCTCACAACATCAGACCTGAGATGTCTTTAAGATTTTCAGAGGAAAAGCCTTTTATGCAAATTAAGCTTGTTTAAACTGCATCCCGTTAAGCACCTGAAATCCCTGATAATCGTATTCGAATATACTGATCATCATCTTTAGCCAGGAAATACACATTTGCTCTAGTCAAATGCAAACACATTCATATTTGTTTCCAATTAAACCAAGTTTTTTTAAGTGAGCAATTTGAAATAAAACAACATTGAATTCTAACATTTTGTCTCCAAGTATTATCAACAGGTCTGGATCTCTTGGATCTTAGTGAACCTGTCTTACAAAGCCAAAACAAAGCAAAGAAATCAGAGAATACATCAAGAAGTGAAGGCTTAAAAGCTTCAATCCACAGAAAGAAGACAGACAATTCTGACCTTATAAGCGTGGATACTGAGCAGAAAGCCCAGACTGTCAGAGTTTCAGACAAGTCTTCACTAGATTTAGGTAAGAGTGTAGCTATTTTATGAGTGCTAGATAGCCCTGCTTAGCACAAGTTTTTTCTTGCTACTATCACAAGATAATGAGCAAGACCAGAATTTTTGTTGCACCAGAGAGGGTTACCTTTGTTCCACATTATAAACTACTTGAAACACTTTAAACTTGAAACACATTTTGCTTTTGCCATTCTACCTATGATGTTGTCATTAAATGTGCGAATTTCTTTCAAAAAATAATTTAGGGTAAAATGGTAGAAAATTCTATAGGGGATTGATGAGAAATTGGTAAAGGACACAAATCATCCAGCCCATGAATGTCCTTTTCAGAACTGCAGATGTCAGAAATACACATTATATTTGTAAATACTACTAATACATAGATTTGTAAGTCTGTGCATACAAGAAAAAAAAAAAAAAAAGAAATCCCTTCTTGATAGAGAGCTATATTTATACAGGCTAAAAAAAAAAAATCCCAAACACAACTCAATTCCTGCCAAGCATGATCTATAGATAAGATTTGGAAAAGGTGAATTTAATTTCATTTCATCCAAACAAAATTACTTGCACCAGAGCTGAGAAATTTGCAAGGTAAATGTAATTTATACCAAGGTAGCAAATTTCCATTCATCAGCACAGAAATTCTTTTAAAGAACTTTATCTTCATAACAGGAGGTGAACATCTGATTTTTGCAAAGCAAGTCTGACATATGACTGAATAATACCAGTTGCCTACACAGTCATTTTTAAATGGTAATCACTAAAAAGTTTTATTTTTACAATTTGACTATAACTAGGAAATTAAAAATATACAAAACTATCAAAAAGTATTACTTTATCAACAGATCTAAATTACATACAAATCACTGATTTTAAATCAAAGAGTCTCACTGACATCCTGACCATGAATACTAACAAAAAAAATGTTGTGAATTCCAAAATACTATCATAGAATATCAGCTACAAAGGTGCACAATTTGTCTGTTTATTGGACCTTAACTAAAATATAGTCCTTGGTGGCATCATTTTCTCTATAACCTCTTAACAGAAGAGATAAAATTTTCTTCAGTAGTTTCTTTAAAAAAAATGTATTTTCTTTTCTTATTTTTCAGTTGATATTCAGACACAGCTAGAGAAATGGGATGATGTCAGTTTTCATGGAGACAGGAGTAGCAAAGCCCACCCTTCTACAGAGCGAACATCATCATCATCTAGAGCTCCATCAAAAGAGCTTTTATGGTACAAATTTTTGCTTTCCTTACAAAAATATTTCCAGAATATTTCACAGAAATGCTCGCTTGATGACAAGTCGTATTATTGAGTCTGTTGTGACTACATTAAACATGTTCAAGCAGATATTTTGGGCAATGTATCATAAAAAAGTGTGCTATAAAATTACATTTTGCCAGCAATTTTCAATGTTGTGAAAAGCAGCAGGTGCAATTAGTAAATAAATGGTGGTGAGAATTCTAGAGAGGCATGCAGTGATCCAAAAACCAGCTACAAACATGAGTAAAATGAGTAAAAAAGGATACTTGGCAGTGATAGGACAGTCACTGGATATCTACTGTATTTTGGTTTTGCTAAATTTCTATGTATAAATGGAAGAAGCAAGATAAAGTCTCCAAGCCAAGTACTACCTCTTCCATGCAGTTCAACTAAAATTTAGGGGATGTAAATGAAGGAAGAATTGGACTTTGCCTTTGCAAACATTTCATGTAGATTAGTTCTGCTGCCTTCGTGATACGTAAGCAACACTCATTCACTACATTATGCATCACCATAATTAGCATTTTCATACACTAGAAGCAGTTTTCTAACCAAATGATGCTTATCCTGTATCTTAACCTGCCCTTTATCTGGGTGTTACATTAACTTAAAGCATTACACAAGCTTTGCTCAGTGAACTTGATTGTGGTAATCAGGGTTTCGTTTTCTAGGAAGAAAGACTAATAGGATATTGCAGCACAAAAATGCATATATGCCAAGGTGAAGTTTTGTGATGTGGTTGTTGATTCTTAGATACTGACTGCAGATACAGTCTTGTGTCATTGCCTAACCTCATTCTGCCTGGCTATGAAATAGAAGCATAGCATTAGAGGCAAACTCTTCATCCCATCATACTAGTTTCGTACCAACATATACCATGGACTCCACTGGTGAATGAGGCCTGACACTGTTCTGTTGTATTAGCTATTGTCGCATGCGACTGAAAAGTCTAAGAGTGGGAACACTGAGAAGGGCCCAGGCACTTCTGGTAACTGCAAATAAAACAGTTCAGTTAAAAGAAATAACCTACTTAATCAGTTTGTGCTTATGAACCTGAAAGACATGTCTTACTATGCAGTGTTAAGTATGTAAATGCATTGTTTCTAGGTCCACAGAAAACAGATCACAGTCTGAGCTGACTAATGTCAAGAGTGCCTTGGAATCTGATTCAACATCAGAATTAGAACTTGCATCTGCAACACAGGTAAGAGGATTTGGTAGATTTATTAACAATAAAAAGGCAAGTAGGAATTGCCCCAGTGGTTATCTGTTCACATTCTGGAAGAACTATTTAAGGGATATTTTCAGGATCATTAGTTAAAAAAAAATCATCCAACCAAGTCTGCACACAGCTTCCAAATTAACGTTATGAAAATAAATCTGCCAGTGTCTCAAACATTAATACTGCAGTGAACTGTGACCCTCCTGTACAGAGAGAAAGACTTCAAACTACGATTTATAGCATCATCTTTTTTCCATTCCTCTAGTTCTCAAATTGAAACTTCTAGTGGCTCCCTCTCCTTGTAATACATTTATTCTCAAGGTCTTTTGGTAAACCAGGAGTCCCCAGAACTGGAAAATGGCTAAGGAATACAGGAAGGAATCATTAGACCAGCTTTCATTAGCAGTTTATCTCCACAGGTGGGACAGCACTGTGGGCCAAGGACTTTTTCCTGCTGGAAAGGGAACACTAATAGAAAAGGCACCGGGCTGAAAGTTTCTAGATGTGCCCAATTCCACTGTCATATATTATATAAGACAGGACCTTGTGGAAATCATTACTGAGAGTTGTATGGGTTTTACATATGCATGTATGCATATATATGTACAAACATACATTATATATGCATGTATGCATATGTATGTACAAACATGCATTGCATATTGCATAGATCAGGTCACTATACACCTTCTGACCCGCTTCTTATTAACCAAAAGATTTCAAGTTCAGCCAATTCCACTGGCAGGGGGAAGAGAGAGATGTTTGGTGGACTAACTTCGAGTTGAAAATAATTTTCTCCTCTTCCACAGCTATTTTTAGTCCTGGACTTCAAAACATTTCTGTCAGATGGAAGATCTGGAAATTAATGGAAAATAATAGCCTCACTTGAAATTAGAAAAATGAGACACTAAAGTTCCAAATGTCTTTCCTGAGATTATGCATGGAGGGTTTTTTTGGAGAAAATAGAAACACAACCCAGTTATCATGATCCATTCCTGTGTTTTGATTAGGAAAAAAGTGTCCTTTACTTCCCTGCCATCTCTACATTATAAACAAGATTTTTTTTCCCCTTTGGAAAGCCTAACCCTAGTTGTAATGCATGATATTTTTCCTGCCTGTGCAATAGATTTATACATCTTAGTAATGGAAAAGGTCTATTGCATAATATCATCCACTTGCGATGGACAGTGTGTTTTCACATGCTTTTGATCAGCTTATCTTTAAGTACCTCTAACCCCTTTTTAGGATGCTGTTCCTCAGCCTAATAGATCTAAATGCCAGGAAGTTTGTGCTCAACCGAGATATGTGTAAATCAAGTAGACAGTCACAGAATTTAAGTGCTGTGGCTTTCCGTAAAAGCAGTTACAAATTTAGTACGTAACATAGCTACTTCATGTAGTCTACTTTCTGTTTATCTTTCACTAGAATAACTGCAGAGGCAAAACTCCACATTTTTAATTCAGTATAAGTTCAGTCAGCTGAGGCTCCATACTATTTTGCAAAATGACTAGTATCTCAAAATAAAAAAAAAGTGAAGTTGAATCAGCCAACTTGAAAAAGAAGCAGAGTATAAAATTACTATCTGTTGTCTTGGTATATTTCATGTTTTGTTTAATTTTATCATAAGCTGCTTTTTTTCCAAACTTGTGATCCATTCAAGTAATGAAATGTTGTTAAACTAGTAATCAGTAGTGCAGAGAATTGACCTGAAGTGAGATTGTTTTCTTGTTCCAAGTAGTTTACTTAGAAATTTAGTATTTTAATTCACTGCCTTTGTCCTGCTTATATGTGGACTGTCAAATTTGTCATTTCCCAACAAACAGGCTCATCTGTCTTGACTGCATTCTTAATCTGCTTGTAAAAGAAATCACGTTAGAGCTTTTATCAAAGCATATGTTTTCCATACTTTGTCCTCTATAGATCTTGTTTCTCTCATTTGAGGGTAACTTTTGCATATGCAACAGTTTCTGCTATACCCTAGAGATTTCATCTTGTCAAACTTGCTGCAGTTTTCCATCAGCAGTTTCTCAGACAATCACCTTCATCACTCATCTTTGACATGTTAGATTTAGTTCCTCAGAGTGGAATACTAAGTAACTAGGTCATATTTTCATTAAAATTATGCAATCTTCTTAACAAAATCCTGTGTTTACCAGCCAACACCAAATCACAAATGCAAACTTTGAATTAATAAGGAAGAAATGTGTTTGAAGGCTGGAAAGGGCAATAGCATGGTAGCTGTCATCGGGTGCGGCCCTTTTACTTCTCAGCATTCTACTTGCATCATATGTTACCTATTATTAACTTGTAAACTGCATTGGCCCAAACTATCTTTGTTCCTTCTTTTATCTGCCATTCTGGAATGTTCCTTGTTGCACTTTTATTAGTACTGAGATACCTACGGTGTTTGGGTGTTTTTAAAGGTTTCTTTTTTCTCTTTTAATTATAACCTGCAGAGGGAGATAATATGCTTAATTGTATATGCATGAAGTCTGCTCATCTTTTAACTCTCTAAATACCTCCTTGAGCATTTTAGATATTTTATTGCTCACACAGAATACATACACAAAACCCCTGACATGCTAAAACCCCATACCTATTCTAGTATGTCAGCACTCTTAGACAAAGTAAAACACAAAGCTCATAAACCTTAGAAACCTGTAGTTGGGGCAACAATATTTAGAATGCAAACTTTATTCCTCACTTTTCCCGGATAGCTACAGTAAGAATGATGGCCCCAGTTCTCTCTGAACATGCCAGTTAATTTAGTGAAATTAAGAGCTACAAGGGACAGATTTAGCTCATTATTTGAAGACCTGCTCAAAAGTTAAGACTATAATTTAAGCCTCTCACCAACAGTTAAGGTCCAACAGCACATAAGCAGACTGCAAGCGCAGGAAAGTGTGTGCAAATGCATTGGAATGGAAGATTTTGTCCCTGAAGACAGCAGCCAGTGATCAGCTACAGCACCTTCATGGTAGAGTGGTGAGCATATCAAACCACAGTCTATGCAGAGCGTCCATGCCTCAGACATACCCATTTCACCCTGACCCTTACCTGCCTTGGGCTCCCCTTGAGGGAGCTGCAGAGTCCCCCTCCCATCACCAGCTGGAGATGTTAGGTTCTCCACAGCACTCCATTCCCATCCCCTCTATCCCACACTAGCGAAAGGCAGCATGTTTGTTTTAATTGGGGTCTTTCACTTCTGGGTATCACCACTCAGAATATGACTGCATTGTCTACATTCAAATGCACCTTATATGGGTTTTGTTAATTACTTCTTTCTTTCCCCTCTGGCTATTCATCTAATGGAGGAGAAAGCATATTATGTGGGGACAGTGTGTATACTCTGACACGTGGCAGACGTGTGCCAGATGTAGGGGGCATCTGCGTTTCTTGGTCTTTTCTCCTTCATTTCTCTACTGCCCCAACAAGCTTACTCTCCCCTTCTGCAGCTCTGCTCAGCCTAAACATCATGATTTACAGTATTGTCCTTGACCTAAGGAAACTGCAGTCACTGGAAACAAAAGATTAAGAAGTGGAAGTAATCGAAGTTTGCAAGAGCCAGCTTATAAATAATGAAAAGCCTAGGAACATAATTAATGTCTAGCAAGAGACTTTTGTGTCAAGAAAGCAAATATAATTCTTTGATCAGATTACAGGTCAGGTTGATAAATGTTGCTGTGTGATATTCTGAAAGATGTTAGAATTAACTTACCATATTCTGATTTTAAAATTAGCACCATACCATATGAATAAAGCAGCTGTTAAACAGATAAAAAACTGGCTAACCTAAGATCTCAAGAACAGCAGTTATTTACTAGGAATTGTAATCACATGGGGGCTCTTCTGCAATTCCAAAAAGAATTGGTCTTTGGCTTTATTGATCTGAAAATAAAGGCGCAAGCCAGTGCTGATAAAATTGGCACTTGATGCAAAAAATCTAATGAAAAATATGTAAATAAGGGAGTCATAAAAATGAGCTGGTGACCAAGACATCTGTATAAAGACATATTCCAATACAGTCACAGTATCATACATTTCAGGACAAGAATGCAGGCTCTACTTACAACATTATGCTGGAAGGCAATTTGAAAAGAATCTATGGTTCAGAGTGTACAAGGATGTCAACATGACAGCATGTGCAGTACTGTGGCAAGAAGAGCATGTAGAAGCAGGCATAATTAGTGGGAGACAGGAGATCACCCTATTTCTGTATAGAGAAACAGCAAGACAGGTACTGGAATATAGGGTTTGCTTTGGTTGTCTGTATGGCTATAAAAAAAATAGAGCTATAAAAAAATAAAGAGGGAGAGTAAGAGAGACACAAAAAAGGTTGAAATCAGAATAAAATGCCTCATAATGAGGTAATTTAGAATCTCAACCTCTTTATATCATTTAAAAGACAGTTAAAACCTGATTCAAGACATCAGTATCTTTCCAGAGAGAAAATAATGGATACTAAAATGTTCTTTAAACTACTGGAAAAAGAGTAAAAAGTGATAGTTGGAAACTGAAAGGAAAATTAATAAGAAAAACAAGGAGAGCAATTAAACAAATTTGCAAATAAGTGATAAGATTAAGGTCTCTTGATAACTTTAAATTAAATCCAAGCACCTTCCTCAAAGATGCATACTCCAAACAACCTCAGTTTATTCTCTGTGGAACATCAGTTTCGGCTTGCAGATCTTGAGTGACAAATACTGTTGCATGATACATAAAGAAATAGATTATCTGAACTAGTTATCTCTTCTGCCCTAAACTCTTTCAGTAAAATAACTGGTTTGTGTATAGGATTGGGTTTTGCTATGTTTTCAGTGACAACCTGGTATCTCTTCCTGGCCTCACCAAATAAAAAAAATACTTTCCCAACAACACAGACCAGAGGCAGTCATTATGAAAGCAGAAACAACGGATCCTCAGTGTAGTCCTTCCCTCATGCTCTGTGCCTCCTGTCAGTTGCAGCAAAGTCCAGAAGTCAACACAGAAGAATGCACACAGTGCCCCTGCACACACACCTGGTCTCACAGAAGTTGTGCAGGATCATTCTCTTCAAACCTCATGTGTATCATCAACCCAATGGGTATTTCACTCATCAATCTACTGGAGAGACCAAAGACTCAGGAACAAACAGAAACTTTAGAGCTAGATTGACAAACGTCATCTTTCTAGGTAAAAATCCATTTGTGTATTTGACCATGCATTGCACATGACTTATATGAAAACCCAGAAATGTCTGGGATGTTTCACCCCAACAGCACACATTCCAACACTAGCAGTTCCAGCCCAATATATCTGAATTGAGTAAAATTAGTCTTTTAGCAATGTGGCTCAATGAAATTGTATATTACAAGTACAGTCATCAGAAATATAATAATGTAAATTAATAAATTAGGGACCATGGTCAGGCAAATTGCTAATGAGTTTAACCTCTGACAAACATGAGGGAAGGGGTTAGCAGCCAGAGCTCTGTTTAGCAAAATTCGGCCGCTTTGTGCTTTCCTGTGCCATCACTGAATGCTGTTCGGTTTTGCAGTGGGCCTGTTGCACAAAAAAATAAATAAAATGTTTTTAAAAAAAGAACGGGGAGAAACTGGTCATGTGCTTCCAGTGGGACCGACTGATAGTAAGGCACAGAAAAGAGAGCTGCTGCTTGTGAAAAGCATTTGTGCTTCCAGTGAAATCTGTAGCAGATGTGGCTCTCCAATGTGGTCTTGGAGCAGAACCCGAAAGAAAACCACAAAATATACAGGGAAAATTATATGTTTTCTTCCTGGAGCATAAGGATTGGAATGCATTGCCACAGTCATAATACCGGAGAAGGAACAATTAAGGTAAAAGTCTTGCACAAAATAGTCGGCTCTTCTCTTTGTAGCCCAGCTCTTGCATTGTCTTTTCTTGGAGGTCTGTATATCTTTCACACATCTTGAGTAAAAATGAAAGTCTGGAAAATATCAGTTACTCTGCTTCCCATGAGGAATGATCTCTGCTACAGTGTAAGAGAATTTAGAGGAATTCTTGCAGGGATGCAACTAGTTTTGTCCAAGCAAAAGGCTATTTTGGGCTGTAGGCAATTCAAGGAAATAACTCAGAAATGTGGCAGAAAGTATATCATCCCTTTCTGATTTATTCTTTTCTCTTTTAGGCACGATCAGCTAAGGAGCAGCGTTGGGGAGGGCCCCTACTCTCCAGAAATCACTCGCTGGAGGAGGAATTTGAAAGAGCAAAGGCAGCTGTTGAGGTATTGCTCCATTTACTGTTTTCATTTGCAGCTAATGTTCTATGGATTTCTTATCTTGCAGCAAAGGTATGGCAGAAAGGTGGAACTAGACTGTTTAAAGCACAGACAAGATACATTGCCTGGAGTTACTCATTTAAAATAGCAGTTTCTGTCTTAATAAATAAATAAATAACTTAGGCATAAATGAAGATTAGACAACCAACTTCCCAAGCTTGACTTTTATTGCTATAGCAAGTAGGTCAAGAAAAAATCCCCATAAATGTAAGTACTTCCAAACTTAAAGTATAAAAGTGAAACATATTTTTGCCCCAGGAATTGAATATGTGCATTCAGTTATTTAAGCTCAGGCACAAACCGATTCTCCACAGTGAAACTGGAATTCAGAATCATTGATAAGCAGGATGGTTACCTGCTGTCATGTATAGCAGTATCCATGCACCAATGCATTTTTATAATTAGTGGCAGAATGTTAAACACAGGAGTACTTGTTTCCTGACAAATCAACTTAGTTTGAAAGGTGGAGGTGTTTGGATAGTTCTCCTATTGCACTTCTGTTTTTTTTCACTAATAACTACTTTTCCAACATGAAAAATGCCTCTTGAGTGTTGTCCTATATCACTAGTCCCAGCTGAGATCCCAATCCTGTCTAGAGACAAGATGGCATATATAGTTTTTTTAACAGAATCAAATAAAAATTAAATATAAGTATTGATCTTGAGCATCAGATCTTCTCAGGGGTTCAGTCAGTAACCCTTTCAAATCCCATCGCCACAAAGAGCCAAGGCAGTTGCATCCAACAGAGAACTGCAGCTCAGGCTGCATTATGTAACAGACACTGAAATGAGTTTTTGGGTTGGAAAGGATAAGGCTGTGAAACTGGTTACTCAAAACTGATTATTTTTGACATAAACTGCAGTCCATTAGTCTGAAAACATCTAGAACACTTAAGGGATATTTGGATTTAGGTTTAAATTTTAGTGCCTGTATTTTAATAGTCCTCTAACTCAAGTTTTATACCACTGTAATTGCAGTGTTGGCAGTTCTTAATCTCTTCTTAGATTAATATTGGTTAATTACAAACAAAACAAGGCCAAAATCATATGCTGGCTTCTAGCTAGAAACAGAATTTCTCATTTAAGAAGTTAATTTGATTTTCGTGATATGCTAAGGTAAGACTACATGGTTTCTACCATGGTTTCTTAGGATTTTACTGGACACCATAAAACTTCTTGTCTTAGCGTACAAGGCTAAAATGGACACAATCAGTAAGCTAGCTGTTTTATGAACTACATACTGAAGGCATTTTTCTTGTATTTTCTGAGTGCACTGTTTTTTTCCGCTCAAATACATTCTTTATAAAAATCTGCTGGTGATATACAATAGATTTTTTGATGCCACACATCATACACATTTGCTCCTGGCAGGAAAGAAGAGATTTGCTTTCAGATTGCCACTGCTTAAAATGCTCTAGATGTTACTAATTGACTAATTGCACTGCAGACTGATCCTTAAGATGGGACAGGTTTTGCTATAATCTGTGATTGTGATACAGGGAATCTTCTTTCTGTTACGGTCAGTGGTTAAGCAGATGATATCAGTACTCTTGCAATTGCCAGAGACTATGTGTGATGGGGAGTTCTCAGGCATTCAGCAGAAAGAAAAATTAGTTGAGGCCAACCACAGATTACAAAACATTACTGAATTACTTTACAGAGTAAAGTATGAAGGAAAATATATAGTAAAAAATACCCCTGCACGTTAAAAGGTCGTTCTGAGGCAACAGATTGTTAAAATGCTTTAATGTAGCCTCACAAACAGCTATTAAAAAGAATCTAATTAAATGCTTCCCTAGCTGTGCAGCAGTCTTAAATTATTCTTTTTGCTTAAAATAGAAACTTGGACCAGGTAGTTAAAATGTAAAGGAAAGGATTCTTCAGGATCTTGTACAGCAGTTATTTGCATATGAAAAGAGTTGAATTTTCATCGTAGCTAAAATGAAGAGCTAAGAAAGCTAGAGTGATTGAAATAAATTGCAGCCCATCTCAGAAAGATTAGTATTTTCTTAAGCAGAGAATAGATACAGTTCACAATTTATTCTTTAGGCTTTGGATATTCCTGTAATATTCTTCAACTGGGAAATCTCCAAGTGGCAAGATTAGCCAGAAAACTGGTGAAGAAAAGGAAGCAAATCTCAGGTTCTTTGTGGCCTAGTTCGAAAGGAATTAATTAACAATTCAGTAAATGAAGACACCAAACTTTATCCTCCACCCAATATTCACTTTAGAGCTTTGGGAATGGTTTTAACATGTCAAACTTTGAGATTAATGAAGATCTGTGAGGTAATTCTTTCATAAGAAGGTTTAAAGATGTCTATGCTATTGGGGAATCTTTTAAGAATAAAGAGGCAAGTAAATCAGCTTTTTTACAAGAGAGGGTGCAGATTCCCTTGCAGTGATTGGGTGCTTGCAGACTTTGCTACGTTTTCAGTCATTCTGGAAACTGGGTATTTGATTTTTGCATCATCCCTTTGCTATACACGAGAGAAGCACAGAGAGCCTAGAGTCTTCATGATTTGCAAGTGCCAGTGCCGTACCAATTATGTTTTAATGTAATCTTTCTAATAATTACCTGTTTTACCAAACATTAGTACTTCTGAGTTTTTTAAAAATGCAAGCATGGGGATTCAGGTCCATCCTGTACCTATATTCTGTTAAAATTATTTTTATCATCCACCATTCTATTGGTAACAAGTTAAATAAAAATGAAACCAAGAAAGTGCAAAAACCTTCCAACTCAGAAAAAAAAAAAGCTATTTTGGTATTTTCTTATTCCATAGTTCCTTGATGCAGAGATTAAATTGCAGATGAGACACTGTTTTGTGAGCTTACTCAAATTTTGAGCTGTCCTCAGCATCATTTTACTTACATCACCATGCCATAAGAGCCATCTGCTGTATGCTATACTGTTAGAAGCATCAAACAAATTACAGCTAAATTATGAGACAATAATAGGAAGAAGATGGGATTAATTTATTCTAGACTAGGAAAATATAATTCAGAATCATCAGCTTTGTGGTTCCCATGAATACCAATTACAATCCTTTCTGTACCTATGGTATTCCTGTGTTACTATTTCAACATCCCTTTTGGATGTGTCTAAGACTGCCTAAAGCACAGGTTAAATTGGGACATAGGAGCTTGAGTATTCACATGTGTTTATTTGGTAGTCTCTCAAGTCACAGTGGGAACCTTTGACTTGATATACATTCTATTTCTAAACTTTACCAAAGAAAGAGGCATATTTCAAATTTTGTTTTGAGAATATACCAGCAAAGGAAATCTTATGTAGTTAGCACATAAGTTTAACTTACCATGTCTTTCATGTTGAAGAGTACAGTGATGCAGTAATTCAAAGAAAGAACAACCACAGAACCTTCCTTTCTTCTGCATTCGTCAAGAAGGAACACTGCAAACTAATTTTTGGCAGTACAGGAGAGGCACAATTTTACTCTAAAAGTTATAAAAATATGTAAATTTAGAAATTAGTCAGCAATATTCAGGAAGTACACTACCCCACACCACCCTCTTTCTTTGTACCAGGTGCCATAATTGTGCATGATCCGGTCGCTCAGTGCAGCTCTGTCGTACTGGTCTTGGAAACCCCACACACTGGATGTACTTAGAAAGCTGTAGCTGGGACTAAGCCCATTTAGCCCAAACAAGCAAATCTTTGCTTGTATTTGCAAATTAGCAGCTGGGTCCTGGCCTGTGTCCAAGTGGCATATTTGAGACACATTCTAGCAAATCAGGTCTTCTCCCCACTATATTTTTTCTCCATGGCTACTTGAATGCATAGTAATTCATTAGCTTTTTAAGTGGAGTATGCACATAGTGAACTTCTCTGTGAATTATAAAAATGTAATTAAGCAGCTAAATTTGAACTTAAGACTTGAAACCACTTATATGCTTGCTTACGATCTGTAGAAATGTGATTTCCAAATGCCAGTGCTGTATCAAATATGTTTTAATGTAATCTTGCTAATAATTAGCTGTGGTTTACCAAAAATTGGTACTTTTGAATTTTTTAAAAATGCAAGCAGGGAGATTTAAGTCCATCCTGTACCTGTGTGAATCAAACCATTGAATCATAAGGGATTATTGTGGGAAAATACAAGCAAAAAGTCTAATATAAAAATTATATACATATATACATGTATTGAAATATCATTAATTCTATAAGTTTAAAAAGGCATTACTGATTATTTTTCAGTAGTGTTATTAATATTCGTCTGTAGGAAAGGGAAATTTCCAGTCCTTTACCTCCTCCTTAATCTCAAAATTACTGCCAGTAAAAACATGGTCAAGTAATTTTTTCTTCAGTGCAGTGCAGATTTGCACTGAATGCAAAACATCTGAGAGAGACATCTGTTGGACAAGGTAGTTTAATGGATTCAAGTGCCTCTGGTCATGGCTGATAAGAGTAAAAGAGGAAACGCTCTGATTCATTATCCTAGACTTTTCAAACCCTAAGTGGACATTTCAGCACAATCTCTCAACTTTTTACAAGACACCATTTCCTTCAAATTTGAATCAAAGCAAATTTTGAAACCTTGGAAGTTGTCATGTAACAGAGTTGTCAAGTTCTGTTCACTTCTATGACAAAGAGTGGAATCTCCTATGCAGGAGTGAATGATTCACATTTGCTTCCTAATCCACAGAAGAACATAGCAGGTACCTTCACAGATCCAATAATTGTCTAATGCAGACATTTCTGAGTCTCCTGGAGCAAAGTGCTGGATATCAGGAGGCACATAATGACATTTTGGCAAGAGCCAAAGGGAAAACACCTGTTAGACTTCTAGAGAAGAAATGTGCCTTGCCATTTGTGAAAAGTCACAATTTACAGCGGCCACACCTCATGTTAGCCAGCACAAATCCTCCTAATCCTTTACATCTAGGTGTCAAATGTTCTCACCGCTGACTCATTCTAGATATGGTAATAGTCTGTATTTTCCTTTTCCCAAGTACCTAAGGAGGGTTGTAAAAGCGATGCAATAACAGACTAAGCTGTGTTTTTGCAAATCATGCCTGGCTATGGAACAGTAGCAAAGTGGTCACATTTTTAATGAAGATTCAGACAAAACTATCTGAACCAATTTATAGTACCTTCAATTCGATTAGCAACTCACTCTCAAATAGTTCTGTCTGAACCTCAATGGAATTATTTGTACTGTTGTCTCCGACATAAATAAGTTGAGAAACTGTGCCCTCTGTAGTGCCAGTTCACTGAAGTTCTGGCCATGACGTTGTAGGAACTGGAGAACTTTGCATAGGTTCATAGTGCTGAACATATATTCTGCTATGGAACTGCTTTTCAGGGATTCTGACTAATGTGTGGAGGCTAAAAGGATAGCACCTTAACTTGGATTCTCCCCCCCCCCCGCCCTTTTTATTTTCCCCTTTTTTAGAAAAAAAAAAAAATAAAAATCAAAACTATTTCTGTTTCTTGGCATTATTTTTTAGGAGCCATCGTAGTTCCCTCATTACACATCCTAAATCTCATTCTTTCATTTCTGTTTCTCTTGTATATGCATTTCCCCTTGTCTTTGAGCTGAATGTTGATCTTACTGTACAGCTTTAGATCCTCTTATAGATTCCTCTCACCAGCACAGTATATGAGGCAATATTAAGATTTCTCCATGTCAAAAAGCCCCACTTGATTAATTCTCTTGTGCAAACACCCTCTGTCTCAGCTTTGACATTACTTTTTTACATAGTTGAAAATGATGCTGATTATACCAAAATGGGATGCTTGTTCTCTTTTAAATGGTTTTATCTATTGTTATTCTTTACTATGTATGATTACTTAATTTATTTGTTTTTAATTTCTTTTTTTTTTTTTGGCCAGGGACTAGCAGCATTCATTTCCTTTACATTTTATGTAATACTTTGCCGTTAGCATCAATAAGGTGCAGTGTAAGCTGCTGATTCAAACAGAGCATACACTGCCTCTGAGATAATAAAGAGTTTCTGTTGATGAAATGCATTCCAGTACAAGAGAGGAAATTTAATTATATGGAATTCCAATTATGAGCTGTAGTATTTCAGTCAGTATGATTAGTAATAGAATTAATACTGCTCAGCAAAATTGCCAGACTCGGACCACTAGTAGAAAGAAATTAAAAGTTTACCATTTTATTTTAAAGTTTTGTTGTTCTTTTCTTCTCTTTTTTCCTCTTTTTCTTCTAGTCAGACACAGAGTTTTGGGATAAAATGCAAGCAGAATGGGAAGAAATGGCTCGCAGAAACTGGATTTCAGAGAACCAGGAAACACCAGGGCAAGTCACCATCTCAACCATTGAGAAGGTAACACAAAGGTTTTTAATATCCTTCCTGTGAAACTTTGAGATGAGACTCAGCTGTTCAAGGCAACCCAAGAAAACTCTTTGGACACAGAAGCTAATTTTCCCAAAAGAACTCATTCTCTTTGACTGTGAGTGGCGTGGATTAAAAAACCTTATCATAGTGAGAATACATTCTCACTATGTGTGAGACTTGCACACTGCCAGAATTCCGCTGGAAGGATCACAAAGCAAACTGCTAGGTTATGGGCACTTTTGAAGACGGGCACTTCAGGAAAAGCACCAAATAAAAAAATCTGGGCTGGCACATTCAAACACTGTTAAGTATAGAAATTATAGAGATTCTGTCTCTCTTCTTCATTCTCTCCATCATATATTTTAATTTAGAATCATAGAATGGTTTGGGTTGGAAAGGACCTTAAGATCATCTAGTTCCAGCCCTCTTGCCATGGGCAGAGACATGTCATCCTAGACCATGTCACCCAAGGTTCTGTCCAACCTGGCCTTGAACACTGCCAGGGATGGAGCATTTACCACTTCTTTGGGCCCATTCCAGTGCCTCACCACCCTCACTGTAAAGAACTTCTTCCTTATATCTAATCTAAACTTTCCCTGTTTAAGTTTGAACCCATTGCCCCTTGTCCTATCGCTATAGTCCCTGAAGAAGAGTCCCTCTCCAGCATCCTTGTAGGCCCCCTTCAGATACTGGAAGGCTGCTATGAGGTCTCCATGCAGCTTCTCTTCTCCAGGCTGAAGAGCCCCAACTTTCTCAGCCTGTTTTCATACGGGAGGTGCTCCAGTCCTCTTATCATCCTCATGGCCCTCCTCTGGACTTGCTTCAGCAGCTCCATGTGCTTCTTATGTTGAGGACACCAGAACTGGACACAATACTCCAAGTGAGGTCTCACAAGAGCAGAGTAGAGGGGCAGGATCACCTCCTTTGACCTGCTGGTCATGCTTCTTTTGATACAGCCCAGGATACGGTTGGCTTTCTGGGCTGCAAGTGCGCACTGAAGCGAGCTCATATTCGGTTTCTCACTAACCACCACCCCCAAGTCCTTCTCTGCAGGGCTGCTCTGAATCTCTTCTCCACCCAGCCTGTAGCTGTGCCTGGGATTGCACTGACCCAGCCGCAGGACCTTGCACTTGTCTTGGTTAAACTTCATGAGGTTGGCATCAGCCCACCTCACAAGCGTGTCCAGGTCCCTCTGGATGGCATCCCTGCCCTCCAGCATATCAACCGAGCCACACAGCTTGGTGTCATCAGCAAACTTACTGAGGGCGCACTCAATTCCATTGTCCATGTCACCAACAAGGGTCTTGAACAGGGTCAGTAGCTTGATCAGTAATTTGATTTTTACTGTGTAGCTGATATTAGCATACACCACTTACACTGCAGCAGCAAGTGCAATTTAAAGAAATACTAAAATAAACTCAGGTGTTTGCAACACTTCTGTATCTTGAAGGTTAACTGAAGATTTCAGGGTATTAACTGAACAGAATCAGGTTACAAGCACTGCAGGGAGTCAACTGCTTGGTGAATGCTCTCCACCATCAAATTTGATCAGGCCCATGCTAGGTTCAGTTCTGCTGTTATTGCAGACAGTAGGGAGTTGTTGCCATTATCTTTGATGGGAGCAGGAAAGCCCAACATGAGTACCAGTAAGTATTACTGCAGAGCTAAAGTAAAATTAGAGAGAAGAGAAACATAAATGTCCAGTGATGCTAAGTTTTTACACTTTTTGTCATTGACATTTCAGGGAGGGGGGCTCGTACTATTTTCATAGAACACAACATGTTTACATTCATTTGGGAAACAGTCATTTAATTTTATAGAGATGCCATTCCTTGCTGTTGTGCTTCATCATGGATCCATTATCTATCTTCTCCAGGGTTATTATTTCCATACTGAGAATCCCTTCAAAGACTGGCCTGGTGCTTTTGAGGAAGGACTGAAGAAAATGAAAGAAGGTGACCTGCCAGTTACAATCTTATACTTGGAAGCTGCTATTCTACAAGAACCCAACGATGCAGAGGTATTCACTCATGCACCTTTTATAGATAAAGAAAAAGGGGACTCCCTTTTGATGGAAAGATTTCAGGGCCCAAACCTCTGCTAGTCATGACTGACTGAATGCTAACAGTGGTTTTGAAATAGTGTATGCCTTGAAAGGTGAGCTCTTCATAAGATGAGAATCTGTTTTTGAAATTATATCATTTCCAAGTTGTCATTTAAAAGCATTCAAAGGATATAATATTTCAAACCTTTCCTTCTTTTCCTGATGTTTTCAAACTATCTTTTAAACACTACTATTCAAAAGATGAACATTTTTGATTTAACAAGAATGTTGACAAATTTTTTAAAGTTACATTTATTTCTGAAATATTGATGTTTTCAACAAATACATATGTGTCAAGTCTGTTTTCTGTGAAACATGAAAAATATTTACAGTGTATCTAGGTCTCTTTCAATCTATTGCTACATTAAATTAAGCAGCAGTGTTTTGAAAAGCAGAGAGAATCCCCAGACATTCTTGAATTCCTTGAATCTATACTTCGCTGTTCTTCACTGTTTTCCATCAAATTCTAGCAAAATCTAAAATGTACAGTAATTCAAATTTAAGAAATCATCATGTGCTCACTGACAGAATACCTCTGCATTCATTCATTATAAATGTTATCAGGCCCAAAGATATTCAAAACTGCACCGATTTGTGCTGTTGGTATGCACACTGTGGAAAAATCTGCAGCTAGTGCTGGATAGATTTGCTATTTTTGTTCACCCTGCTGCTTAACAGTGGTATTAGTTGTAACTCTGCTTGCAGTTGGGTATATATAACAAAATAACACCATGATGATTATTTTTGCAGGCCTGGCAGTTCCTGGGTGTAACACAGGCAGAGAATGAAAATGAGCCAGCAGCCATTGTCGCCCTCCAAAGGTAGATGAAGATAATTGCTAAATAGGGGTTTGATGAGTATTAGGTAGTGCAGACCTACATATATTTAACATCATACTTATCTTGTAATATGAAGCATTTATTTAACTAAATAAAGCACTGACATAGATATACAAATCTTCCCAGTGACTTAGAGGGATGACTAGTGATTAATATTGCTGGTTTATTAAATAAGTGCAATATTTAATCTAGTAATTTAAGTAGCTGCACAAAAAGAAAAGTTACAGGACATTATAAACATGAATTAGGCCTAATGCAAACGAAGTACCTTTTTGATATTTTAGCCACTTGGCATGTTTTCTGTAGTCTGTCCTTTAATGAAGAAGTTTTCTTAATTGGAACGAGCTCGCTTCAGCTGCTGAACACTAAACTGACAACATTTTTAGGCTGATAGAGATGCAAAGATCACAGTATGCTTGTATAATGTCAGTTCCAAAATATCAGCATTGTTATTATCTTTCCATAGTCAGTACCCACTCCATATTCAATTGCATTAGCAATGTTAACCATCAAGTCATTTCACCTAAGGATACTCTAACTTATTTATATGTAACTTATTAGCTTGCCTGGTAGAAATCCAAGGGGTTGCCTGATTTCGGGCTTGTTCATCCCCACCATTTTGATAGAAGCAACAGTGACATTCACAAAATAGACAAGATTCTGGTTTTGGTTGATGGTATATAACCATAGAAAGACCACCTGAGTTGATTTGTTTCCAGCTTCCTAAAAGAAAAACCTGGGATTCAGCATGACTGAGAAGATTCTTGTGGATGGAAGAAATTTTGTCTTCAAAATACTTTTTTTTATATAGCTGCAAACCATTTTAAACCACTCACTTGAATTTACATAAAGCTTCTCTATTTACTAGACAGGTATTATAAAAATGAATCTACCTACATTTACTCATAACCAGAAGGATGTAAACAAAACTTTTATGCATACGTTAATATACATAAGTGCATATGCACAGCAATGTGCATGCATACGTGTGTGTATATACATACATATAATGCACTTACCACAGAAAAATACAACAAAGTCCATTCATTAAATGTATTATTGGCTAGATCTTACTTGTGTGAGGGATTTTCATTTTTTTTTTTTGACACAGATTATTTTGAAAGAAATCAAGAATTGCATTTGCTAAAAAAAAAATACGTCACTATATTCTTATTTTCTGCATTTCAGGTGCCTGGAACTACAGCCAAACAACCTAAAAGCTCTGATGGCCCTGGCTGTAAGTTATACTAACACTGGCCATCAACAAGAAGCCTATCAAGCTCTAAGAAACTGGATAAAGCAAAATCCAAAATACAAATACATAGCTAAAAGCAAAAAAGGGTCCCCAGCACTTACCAGGAGAATGTCTAAGACATCAGATGAAAGGTAAATACAGTGTAAATCTCAATGGTGGAAATTTTAACATTACTAGAAATGATGGTGGATGCTGTGCCCCCTTAATCTGCAGACGTCCAGCCTATCCCCTACAATGGAAGACTCAATGTGACTAGTGGCAGGAGGAGGGAACCAAGGCAAGACAATTGGTTTAGCAACTGAAGGATGTATCTTGTACCATCACTGGAAGTTAAAAAAAAAAACAAAACAAAACAAGCCACCAAAACATTAATAAAGAAGCTAAAAAGACATGCTTCCCCTCAGCTCCCATCACTTTCTTCTGACCCTGTCTGCTGCCCCTGTATTCTCACATCTGCATCTTCATTCTTCAGCTGCTTCCAAATCCATACCAGGCCTGTATCCTGCTCTACGTGTGTGTTCTCCCTACTGTTAAACATATTTCCTATATCCCTACCAAGCCACATGAATCCAGGAATGACAGCCATTTTTCAGTGGGATACGGCTTCAGTTCACTGAAAGTATTGAGAGGTAGCATCTGATTGTTTAAAAGCTATTCTGGTTCTAACCAAAGAGATAGTGTAGTCATTTTATTTGACTTCAGCCTAGCATACTGTATTGGGAGCTGGCAGCCATTTTAAATAACAAACAAAATCATGAGCTGGCAGCCCTTCATCGTGATTTCATGAGGCTGATAAATAAGTAGTGCTGAATTGCGAGATGCAGGATGCACTCATTACAGGCGTAAGCATGATTTATAGAACTAAATCACTAGAGCTCTCTCACTGCTTGTCATTTTGAAGACAGGCCCTTATCACTAAGAAGCCCTGGGCCGACAAGATAATTCAGTATAAGCAAAAACAAACCATAAAGTTCTGCTTAATTGATAAGTGTGTTATCCTGCTTTGGCTTCATCCCACTGACATCTGGTGGTGTCAGTGCAAAGGTTTTATGACTCCTACAGTGGCTACGAAGGACTTAAAATTTGGCATCTTTCTTCTGAGGTCTTGACCGGTTGCTTGATCTATTCCTATTTAGAATGACTACTATTTTTGCCAGTAAAGAACTGTATTACATCTGAGAATCTCATCTGATTTTAATACTTTAATAAGCCTTCATGTTTTCTCACTTGGGTTCATAGCTGCACTATGACTTCATTATATAGGTGAACTTTTTTATTCTGGCACCTGGAAGTTAATCTGTGCTGTGATGAAGCTTATTTTCAAATTTTTAGTGTATCTCTTCTGATAAATTGCACTATGATTTCAATTTCTGGCTATGTAATCAATACTGCAGTACTTGCAAAGAACTGTAAAACTGAATATTAAGCTATTTTTCACCCTTATCTAGCTCATTACTTGAAGAAGTCAAGGATTTGTATCTGGAGGCTGCTCACCAGAATGGTGATATGATAGACCCTGACTTGCAGACAGGACTTGGAGTTCTTTTCCACCTGAATGGAGAATTTAACAGAGCAATAGATGCATTTAGTGCTGCTTTAACTGTTCGACCAGAGGTACATTTTATGCTTTTACATTTTTAAGAATTTAGCTTTACAGGCCATTTGCTTTCTCCCCTCTTGATCCAGCTAATATTAATGAGATGTCACTTCAGCCATTAAAATTTTAATATCTGAAACAGAAATGTTAATTACAAGACAGTCCCATTTAGAAGCAGATTTATATATGTCCAATTTCTAGCTGTGTTCTGATTGATTGTACTAGTTACGTAAAGCTGCCTATAATCAGGAGTCAGAACCTCACATTCCATGTCAATTACGAGAAAATACGATACTGTTATTTTTGGCAGTCCTCCTTACCTTGGAAGCAAAACCGAACTATTATGACCCTTTTTGACACCTACAGTAGAAAACTCATTTTCCCACCAGGACTATACATTATGGAACCGTCTTGGAGCAACCTTGGCAAATGGGGATCGAAGCGAAGAAGCTGTTGAAGCCTACACACGTGCTTTAGAAATCCAACCTGGCTTCATTAGATCCAGATACAATTTAGGGATAAGCTGCATCAACCTAGGGGCATACAGGTAAGTTACAAAAATGTGTAAACAAACAAGTGAGGAATCGTAACAACAATGTGAAAATTCATTTTCTAGCTGGCGCTATCTAAGAAAAAAAAATAAAATATGAGAATATGGCTCCATAGTCCCAGCTACTGTAAAAGTTTGAAATTTTTTTTACAAAGTAATAACAAATCAATAATACTTTTCCTATAGCCACAAAATCTACATAACAGAACTACTAAATTTCTATTAAAAGAAAATACATCCCTCATTCAGCAAGCTGCTTAAATATTTTGTTTAGCTCTAAGTCCAAGTACTCTTCTTATAACCAATGGGATTGTTCCCACACTTAAACATAGTCCTGTGCTTAAGAGCTTTTCTAAAAGAAAATGTAAGAGCCTGTCTTTAGAAAGGAAACTTCAGTTAAACTGCTTCATGTAGTTAATGCCATCAAAAACACTTTCAGTACATCCTTCAGGAATCAAGGGTGATTCCAGGGTCTCAGCTGCCAGTGTAAGACAGTTATGATGATGGGGAGCTGCACAGCAAGGAAGACAATATCCCCAGATGTATGAATAGACTGAGCTCTGCATTACTAGCTACCACATCCATTTGTTTAAAGAAACTCAAGAAAGAGTAACACAAAGAGACTGATGAACTACACTGTAAAATAATGTACTGTAGTCTACCACAGAACTTTCTTAAGTTTTACTCTAGCTGTTAAGCAAATTACATTGCTTGTTTCTTTTGTCTTCTTCCCTACAGAGAGGCCGTCAGCAATTTTCTCACTGCTCTCTGTTTGCAAAGAAAGAGCAGAAATCAACAACAGGTTCCCCATCCTGCTCTATCAGGCAATATTTGGGCAGCACTGCGAATTGCTCTGTCTATGATGGACCAGCCAGAACTATTTCAAGCTGCCAATGTGGGTGATCTAGACATTCTGTTAAGAGCTTTTAACCTAGAGCCATAATAAAAAGTATCCACAAATTGATTACATTGTATTAGGAAACAGAGAACTCTTTTATATCTCATCTCATCAAGACCATATTTTTCAAAAGATCATGGCTGTAGATCAGTAAGGAAATTCCCTTGGACATTATTTAAAAAGGAAAAGTTCAAAAGCACAAAATATTGTACATAAATTCAAACTCAAAGGATTGAAACAAGCTGTGGCTAACCTGACAAAGCCCTGAACTATATGAAGTAGCCATTTCTAAAGAATCTTCATCCCGTGCAAGCTCTATCTCTCTCTATATGCACAGCTATACAAAGAAAAAAATATTAAAAACAAAGCTAGATAATCATTACTGCACATTAGAATGGAAGCAATGCATCCAAGGAACCTGCTTAGTAGCTCCTTGCACTATGCCGACATCACTTTGCCCTAAAACGTGGATTCCCTGTCCTTTGTTTTCTTTGTTGAAAAGTCCTGTCAAGGTTCATTTTTAACATAGATCTGAGAACAGATGTATGTAAAATGGACGTATTTTGGTTGAATATATTTATTAGCTGGCAGTCAAGAAAATTTTTGCTTCCAAATGTAACATAAGAGTTGTGAACCATGTGCAACATTAAAAGAAACATCACGCATGGAGGTCTATGGGATTAGGCCATGTACATATGGGAAGGCCAGGCGTTGCCAACAGAAGCAGTAATTTGCACTAGAATTGTTGCTGTTTAAACCAGCTATCCCTGATCTTGCACAGAGCACATCTGCTTCAAAGGGGCTCATAGCAGGATCTGCAACTATGTACTTACGCACTTTACTCTTTCTTTTTGTAAGATAGTGCTATGCTTTTATTTTAGTTACTAACAACAGAATGTACAGGATAGCCTTGTTGGCATAGAGGACCAAATATAATTTCCTGAAATGTAATGAGAGGGTTTTCAATATTCTTGTGTTTAAAAAATGCAAATACAGTATAAACTGCAATATTCATTAGAAAGATCATTCTATTATCATCAGGTACTGCACACATACATGCATGTGCATGCACATACATGCTGTACGTGAGTTATGACATTTCAGAACATATTAATCCACAGATCTTTATTGCAAATAAAGAAAAATCTTCATAGGACTTAATGCCTGCAGACCATGCTCAAGGGAAAATTTTCCCTGAAAAAGTTGGTCTGTATAATGCTTGTAGGATTGAGACTAAGATTTGATCCTGCTATTACAGCAAGCAGTAGCAAAAGTCTCAGTGATCTCCATGATAGCAGACTAAACCCTTACATAACATCAGTACTTGTAGCTGCCTAAAAATGTGTGTATATATATGCACATACCATCTTAATTTTCCCTGACTGGATGAATGGGGAACAGCATTGGGGCATTACATGATGAAAGGATTGATTCAGCTACAATCAAACACATTTAGCTCAAGGTGAATGTGTCAATCAAAGACAGGAATAGAAATTTTTAAGGTGATAATTTTCGGTTGCTGATATTTTTCCTGTACAGTGAAAGATAAAAAGCCTCATCACATGGCTACTATGTTGATCTGTGGTCAGGAATTCAATGTGCAGGGTAGGTACTGAAATGTGTTGAAGTGGGAGAAACAGCACAATTCCTACAAACAGCATTGAAAGAAAAATCCAGCCCGATCAGCTGGATTTAAAAAAAAACAAAACAAAAAAAAAAACACCAAAAAAACCCCAAAACACAACCACCAAAACCCTGCAAAGATCACAGAGAAAGAAGCTCTGTGGGAAACAGCACAAACCTAATGTTTCTTGCAGCTGTCTGGTTTTTTGAGCAACCACTCGAAGGAAAATTCCATGTAAGACAGCGTAATCACTGCATCTAATCACCAACTATAGTTTATTAAATAATCAATTTTCATTAAAAAATAAAAGGCTTACCCCACACTCTCTCCCACAGAATACAGATGCTGAAACTACTATAGGAATTTTTTAGTAGTGCTTTATTAATTCATCCTTTACACATGTATTCCTATTCAGCTATAGAATGTTTTGTAACTGATTCCTGCAACTTTCTCTAAGGATTAGTTATCAAGGACTGACTGGGAGTGTTGTTTTAGCTAAGTGGGCTGCTGTACGCGTATCTGCTGATAACAGTTTGCTCTTTTGCTTTGATAGCGATGTGGGATAAGGCAGAGCAGAAGGTGCAGTGCAATTGAATGTGGAAAGTGATACGAAAGAAGGGAGGCAGCTTTGAGAAGAGGCTATAAGGCAAAAGCAATATGCTTAGATTTTGCCTGATGCCCTGCCATCGCACAAATTCTTCTAGAATATCCTCTGTGCAGTGGTGTAGGATAATCAGTACTTATCTAGAGGAACTGGCTGCTCAAGGGCTTTATTTTTATACCTTTCAAATAAAATAAAAACAACTTAACTGCTTGACTTCCCAGAGCCAGAATGACAAGGGGCATTTGATACTGATAGCAGTTCACTAAACCTCTTCTTCTCTAGGATGTGGACAAGTAACACAGCAACTCTTTTAGGAAAACCTAATGCATCTCCTAGTGACCCCAAAAGGAGCAGACTGAGTAGACAGTTTTTGGTATATCCTGGAATGCACTGCTCAAAACTGCATTCATCTGCTGATACATGTCCACACCCACGTGACTGGTGTGAGGAAAGTTGTCTGTGTACACCTAGAGACAAATCACTGAGGCTGAAGTCTGCCTCCCAAGAGGATACTCAGGCCTCCAGTTCATCACGGGCACTGCAATCCTGCTGTACTGGACACAGGCTACAAAGCCTATCCAAAGAGATTGTGCACACTCTTGGAGGTTAGCCTATTTGCTCCAATCAACCATGTACCACTGACCAAGACACTGCATGAGGGAAAGATTAAAGCAGACAGGGGACAGTGGCACATCTCCTTACACCAGACACCAGTTCTGGCCTGTCTGTGTGGGGGAGTGGCCGGTGACTGAGCTCACCTCACTCTAACAGCTCAGGCTCCGCAGCTCTTGGTACTTCCGGGAACTTCTTCAATATCCTGAGCTTTATTGTCCTCCTTTAGCCCCCACTGCCAAGCACTGTCAGTGCAGAAGACATGATTAGATATAGCTTTGATCCAACCTTCTCACAGTGTTTCTCAAATATTCAGTGGCAAGCATGTATATTTGCCTGAAACAGCAAGAGAAAACATGTGAGGAGGCTGCAGCATATTAACAACCTAAAGAGGAAATTCATCTACTCATACTTCTAACCAAGCATGAGGTAGGATAAGCAAGGCAACTCATGAATAGTAGCAGACTGAGCCTGAGAGTGACATGGTAAATCTGGGTCCTGTTCTCAGTGCTCCCTGTGAGCTCAACGAAGTCAAAACCTCTTGCCATCTCTGACTTGCTGAGCTGTGCAAGGAAGGAAGATGGACAAATAACAGCCACTGCCTGTGATGGCACTAGCAAAGAGCAGGGGAGTGCCACTGTTCCACAGACCACACGGGTCAGGTCACCACTCACGTAAACTGAAAGGCAGCACATGAACACAAGGTTGCTCAGATCTACATAAGGAAACAAACTATGTTTCACGTAAGAGATGAGCAGTTTCAGCAGAGGAGAGACTGAGACATTTCAGGATAACTGTGCAGCATCTATGGGATGATGACAAATTAATGTTACAATGGTTTATCATCATCTCTGCCCCATTTCCCTTTCTTGTCACTCCCCTCTTTCTCCAGAGGTGATTTATCACTGCCAGGTAATTGATTACAAGTGTTTTTGAGTCTTCTGTTTTATATTTCATACAGTTACAGAATGTTTTCCTAACCCCAGCTTGTGAATGTCCCTCTCCTCTGCAAAGCTTTATGAGTATTTACAACCTGTAAGTCTGATCCATCAAGCTGCTGAACAGTGAAGGTCTGTAGTCTTCGCAGGAGTCCTCAGCACTTGGCATGATCAGCTCATGTGCCCATATTCAGTGACCGGACAAGGGCTGGCCTCTGATAGCACTGCACATGCTAAACAGGCACTGAAATCAAAGTGATTATTTATGGAGTGAGGTTTTCCAATGAAAGTAATAGGCTCATTTGTAACCTATCTTCTAAACTACAATGTCTATTGCTGCAATATAGTGGTTTATGTCAGTTTCAAGAATGGATTTGATCTTCAGGTAAACACATATATATATCTGTATCTAATGGTATTTTCTTATGATGTGATGAAACATAGCACTTGTAAAAATATTGAGGGGGAGGTTCCAATGACAAAACCTCATATGACAATATTGCATGCAAGTACATTAATAACCACACTGAAATATTAACACAAAGCATGCAGTAATAATACTTGCATATATGTTTACAGAATGCATGCAGAAGACCCACTCATAGGGTATTTTTAAACTATTGATTGGTATCTTCTATGGGATATTTTAAAAGTACGTTGCATCTGCCATACTCAAAACTGAGTCGTTCATGTTACTTGGAACAGATTAGACCAAATGCAGAGCCCTTTTTAAACCCCATCCTTAGAAATCGCTTTGTGTTGTGCATTTCATGTTTGCTTCAAGTGTTTATTTAATGACAGACATCTGTAGTAACAGCTTTGGCAGACAGGTTTTAGTATCCTCTTAAGAATTAAAAAGCTAAATGTGTGCAGCTTTCACTGTGAGTCAGATGTTTAGATTTTCACATTTTCTTCTCCAAATCAGAGAAAAAAAGATTCCCAGAACCAGTGAAACAACTATTGTCTCAGTCCACACTTACCTACCATGGCCAGGCTTTTCAAAGTTGCCCACTAGCTCTGAAGGCAGCTCAGTGTCTAACTGTCCTGTTTGAAATACATACATGTAAAACTTCAGAGGATTTAAGTATCTGCTGCAGCCACGGATTTCAGCGGCAGACACTGAACTCAGCTGAAAGCTCAGAACATGAAGTTACACATGAAGAGCTAATAAACCAATTTAGAGAACTTGGACCTGCCTGTCAGGTGAAAAGGAGGACCCTGACAACACCAGGAGATCAGCCAGATGATTCTAGGAACACCCATAGAGCACAGGCCTCCATAACACAAAAACCACCACAGCAGAAATAATAACCAATGAAATTACTGGCAGTCACAGAGGCAAAGCCTGAAGCCTAAATCATTGCCTGGTGGAGCCAGTGAGAATTGGAGTGAAACATAAATTGGTTTTACATCTCCTTTGCCCAAATGTGCATCTGCAAAATGAGACATATTAGTTACTTCACATGAATAACCTGCACAGTTGAAAAACAGATTTCTGGTCACCAGTGTTGTCATCTTAGCAGTCTGTACAGTGCATTTATGTAATAAATGCTTATAAAATACCAATACGGAGTATTCACAGATAAGTGATAGACAAAATGCACTGCATGTTGTGAAAAATAAAATAAAAAGTGGTATGCAATACAGTACTACCTACTATTCAAACCTCATCTTGGCTAGCAATCAGATTCCTTCATTATAGTTCTACTAGTTTTGGACTGGAGAAATAAATGAGAGAAAAGGAATGCCATGCATGAAGAGATCACTGACACTTTAAACAAAGTAGGCAAAATGAAAACAAGCATGTCGTACAATCCACAGAAAGTTTCAGAGCCTCAGCCCACAAAATAATAGGTATTAGACATGGGAAAGAGACCGAAGGAATCTAATTTTCCCAAAATGAGCTGTAACTTTATGAATGCTTGCACAAGTGACAGCCCATTGAGCAAGCTTGCATGGTCAAGACCTAATGTGCTTTGATCTTTATTCCCCTTCCACATTTACAGAATGCCATTGACATTGGTAAAACTTTAATTTAAATTGCCTTTTTAACATCAGTAATCTACTGTAAATTCAGAAAAATCAAAAGCATTTATAAGTATATTTTATATATCTGAGTATAACGTATCTAGAGCAGAAGAAAACTATAGTTTTGAGAGGCATTCTGTGCAGCTTCTTCTATATGCTGTAAACTGAAAATCTTTGCGATCTTGCATCAGTTTTTTTGGCTTTATTTTTAAGCCAACATACAGGAAAGAAGAGATTATAGGGTTGGCAGATACTTTCACCTGGGCCATCTGAAGAGCCCTGCTGCTGCAAAGACTTATATTGCTCACTTAACTTTTTGTGTGGATAGTTAAGTGTAGGTGCAAGGCTTAGCAGTGAGGTGGGCAGTGGATGCGGAGGTGGGAGTTCAGCCCTACACCTGAATGTTTACATTCCGTTACCAAGATTCATATTGACCCAGATTGAGAATCTGAGTGTAAGCACATACAGAGTAAAAGATTAGTTTCTTACTACAGGTAACTTTGCCTCCATATACTTAGTGCATTATCAGCTGTGTATAATATTAAACACAGACTTGTAGTTTACTGATGCTTTAATTTGATGTTTTCTTGCACTGCTGTTTAAACTAATCTATTTCCTCAAAAAGGAATGATGTGCATACTGGATGTGTTAAATTTATTAAGGTCATTGATGACTATTTGCAGAGCGCCACATTTAATGTAGTATTTTTGTACTATAATGGAGGCATGCCTTCCTTGGGTTCTTTTCCACATATTAAATTGTATTTATTTACCTGTATTTATAACTGTGCGATTTTTAAATATGTTTTAAAAATAAACTTTGACTGTGCTTCAAATATTTCAAAATCTCTTTTCAATTTGAAAACAGTCTTGACTATAAATACTTGAACTGAAAGGAGGGATCTACCTCTCCAGTTGAAATAAAGAATTATTTTTGATGAGGTCTTCTATCCCATTGTTTATGATGTGAGCATGTTTCTCTGCTTAAAAATTAAGAGCCCAGAGGATGTTGTTTTAATTACCATTTTTCAAAAATTCATCATTGCTCTGAGCTGCCCCAAACCAGCTGTCAGTCATGCACTGTCTTCAAGACTTTCATGGCATTCATCTTACACGACAGCTTTCAATGCCTTCCTTATTCATGTTATGCTTGTAGCACACCTGCGGGACAGAGAGGCGTTACTTCCCACTTTAGCAAGGGGGAGCAGAAACCAGAGGTGGTGTTAAACTTGTCAGTTATGTAATACTGCCTTCCATAAGCAGTCTGCAAAAGTTAACAGGTAATCCTGTGCAGGAAATTCTTGCATGGAGTCTGAACAGAGCCCATTAACTTGCACAAGGAGCCACATTTTCCCACCTCTTCCAGTTGCTACAAGTGGTGTGAACACAGCACAGCATGACTTACATGGTCTGTGATAGAAAAGAAACCAAAACAGATCATTAAATTTGGACTTCAGAAGCTGAACCACCTTTCACCTTTCTTATCATTCAACATTTTCACATGTCCTCTATGTCACCTGTATTCCAGTAGGGCTACCTCTCACCGCTCCTCCAGATCCTGGTCCCATGGTCCTATAAAAAGATGAAAGGGCTGCCATCTCACAGTCTTCTTTCTTGGCCAATTCTTCCATCTACCAAAGAATCCCAATGGTCACACTGCTATGTAAAGCCCTTAGACATGAGGAAAAAAGGCTTCTTTACTGAACAGCAGGTGAAATTTCTAAATGAGGATCAAGAACCACAGACCAAGATAAAACAGGACTTCAGGACTGAAATGACAACACTCTTCTACATGAACATTGCCAACTCTTGTGTTCAAAGAATATCAGCCGGCTTAAGTTAAAACCAAAAAACCACAAATCTTACTTTAAATCCTATTTTCTCGTTTTGCCATGTTTTATATCCACTCAGAGCTTAGGGGTTTTTTGTGGGATTTCCCTCTCTCCCCCAATCCACAGAAGTGCTACGAGTCACAAGAAATCAAGACTGTTAAAAACCTCTTTGTTCCCTATTCATTTTTTTTAAGTAAAACACCAAACATGACCATGAAGAGTAAAAAAAGTGGCAACATTAAAACATATTCAATCTATTCCTCTTCAGACAGGAAAGACAGAAGCAAGAATCCACAAAGTCACAAGATGTGAGAATATTTCTTTTTAATTTAAAACAGTAGCAACAATGTCATTCACAACCTTTCTCATCACAGACAAATATTCTCCAAAATGGAGAGTTAATATTCTCCAAAATTTTGTTAACAGTGCTTCAAGCAAACAACTCTGAATGGTGCAAGGTAAACCAGTACAGACACTTCCAGGATACAACAGAAAACCACCAAAAATGAACAGAAATCAGCAACTGATCTCAGTCATTAAGGTAGAAAGGGTGATGGGAAGAATAAAAAGTTATGTCCAGTTACATATTTTGCATAGTCTTTCAATGCATGAAAACAAAGAAGATAAAAATGGCTGCTGCCAGGATGGAGAACAAAAGGAATGAATTGGAGATGCTTCTAAAACAATCTAACAAGCTCTGGTTGCATCTGCATTCAGAATGTGTGCTACGACCCAGTGGAGGCTGCCCAAATGAAAGAAAAAAAAATGGACTGTTGCTGGTTTCTGTTAAACCAGAGTCAGAAGTAATGCCACTGAACCCACTAGAATTACAAGTGATAGCAGTGCAGAAACATCCAGACTTGGTTTTTAGCTACAGGTTTGAATAAATTGCTTTTTTATCTTAATTACATTTTAGCTAGGAAGATTAAATAGGAGTTAGAGTCTACACGTGTTCTGGAGACTGAAGATTAAGACTCAGAATGAGAGGTCTACTGCATCCAGCACACTGCTAGGAGTAAGAGGAGAAAAAGAAAACAAGGAAAAGCTCTTGAATTCTTCCTTCTTCCACTCTCCTAACCTAAAAGTATCATACAAAAAAGTAAAAATCATTCTGAGAAAGAAAAACATTATTATTTGCTGCCAAGTCCTGGCTTGGCATAATTCTCAAGTTAGATAGTCTCAAACAGCTCACAGTGATTTTTCTTCCTCCATCCTTTTTGTCAAGGAGCTCTCAGCACACCTGACCCCTATTTTAGCACCTAGAGACACAGAGTTTCCCCACCAGCCACTTCCCAGGTTGTGCACCAAGGCCTGGCCCAAATGAGCAAATGCATACAAATTTTAACAGGCAAAGCCTGGTAAATTAGTTATCAATTCAGTACAGTCTGTTTGAGTGTGGCTTCTGCATGAAGTTTAAAATGAACAAACAAAACAAAACTCTCCCCGGATTAGGCTAAAGAGTCAGGAGTTCACATCCTGCTCCTCCAGATTCCTGATGTTCATACATAACCTATCACAAAAATGACATGTTCTTAACTGGTCATTTGAAAAAGGAGGGAAGCCACCTTGGGAGATAATAATTCCTCAAACAGCTGAAGAACTTTTAACATATTTTCAAGTGCTATATTTTATAAAATCTGTAAAAGCCTTTCCTCTAAGCTGCTCCCTGCATTTCTGACCCACTGGTAGGCAGGCAGTATGCAAGAGTGATGAACTGAAAGGAATTTCAGAAGCTGAGCTGCTACAGTTCACCTATCACAGACAGCGAATGGCTCTCCGCTTTCATTTGCCGTTTCCAGTTTCTCACATGCCAGCTTTCTAAGTGTGCCTCCCATTAACCAGTTGCACAGCCACCCCAGTTTTAGGATGTACCAGACAAACGGTTTGCAAGCGTCCAAGCTCCATCCTTAATCCTACAAGACCAGCCATGTTTCCAATTTAGTAATAAACACGGGAACTACTCTGTTGGCCTTCATTTACCCAATGCTTCTAACAAAAAAGGCAGTGGCCACCAGATCTTGTTAGTTTATAAACAGTCCTTTAAGTTCATGAGGCAAGAGGGAAGCTGTTGTGTTGAGCTTCCTCAGAATGCAAGTGGGCATTGAAAAAAAAAAATTAAAAAATAGAAGCAAAGGGGGAGAAGCCTTTTGTCCTTTTCCTACTGCCAAAACGGAAGAGCACAAACAGATATATGGAAGGTTTATTCTTTCACTTTAAATAGATGATGCATCACTGCATAAATTGTGATCTCGTTTTCAAATCTGTCACTTTCTGGTGAAATACACAAATATTTAAAACCTGGAAGAAGCAAAAAAATTACTGGCAGCTTTTTTTTTTGTCCAGAACTGGTGGCTCAGTAACGACAAGGCAGCTGAATCTGAGAAGCCACTTATTAAAGTGCTAGGATGCCACTCTTCTGTGTCAATAAGAGCACTAAGTGCAGGAAGCTTTCCCAGCAATTAGGCACCATATAGACTCTACAGAATTATTGCACTAGAATTTCTCTCAATCTTTTAAGATCATAACTGATTTAAAAAAAAACCAACCCAGCAGTGGGGTTTGTCTCTGCATGAGGCTGTATGACTAGAGGAAAAACTATTTTTCCCCAAACACTGGAAAAAACAAAATGCCCTACTCATAACATGATTTTTTATTCAGATTCTCTTTTGTAGTGTGTAGCTGCCTCAATTTTGCCATTAACCTTGCAGGCACTGACTGCAGAGAAAATATAATTACACCTCCCTGCCTCTCTTGCACTCTGTAAGGAGAATTTTATGTCTTTATTTTATTTTTTACTGTTCCAATTTATTTTCAGGGCTCAGTAAGATTATATGAGGCAACTCCAGCAACAGTCTCTAAGCAGTGGCCAACACAGTGAACCCTTGAGTGTTTTTTGGAATCGTGAAAGGTTTGACACTCACCATCTACTTTTTCTAGAACTAGTGTTCTCAAACAGTTTAAAACCCCACATTCTTGCCTGTGCCTGTGACACAAACTGAAATAACACCACTACTCCCCTCCTCAAAAAAAAAAGGCAGGAAAGGCCAGCCCCTACCTTTATACATTCCAGAAATATAAAAACCCCTTCAGAACTTGTCTGTTGAAGAGATCAGATTATTGGTGTGTTTGCTAGTTTTAAGGAAGCTGAAACATTTCAAAAAGTGGGGCTTTTTTGTTGTTTGGTTTTGATGTTTGGGGATTTTTTTAAGGGAGGAAGGAGAGAGGGACAAATAAATAAATCAGCAATCTTACTAAGCCATTTCTCCCACTCATGGATGGAACTAAGTATTTAAGCAATCTTTGGCAGAAAGTAGAATTGCACTGTGAGTGCTTTGTCAAGCTGATTTCAGATGGAATGTGAGTGGTCAAGATGAAAATTTCCCTGAAATAAATACAATGGGACATTAACACCTCCTTTACCTCCTTCATAAGAAAATAAAATTTAAATAATACCCTTGGCTTTCCTAAGGGTATGCATTTAATTTTATAGTCAGAAAGTCTGCTTCCTTTAGCCATCTGTAATCCTGAATCTATTGGAAGAATTTGCAAAAGAAACATTCAAGAGAAGATGAAGAAACCCGTGTCCGCAAAACCAAAATCTACTATTTCTCTTTCTAAGAAAATGTTCAGGGCACTGGCAGGAGATTGCTTCCATCTCTGTTTGTTTCTAAAGTTTATGCATCAAAAAGGCAAACCAAAATACTGTAAAACTGAATTCCAACAGATATAACTCTAGTTACATCTGTTGGAATTTTCTCACTACACCAAAAATAATCTCTCAAATAAGACATTCTGCTCTGAAGTGCACTCACATACCCCCTCCAACTCTATACATGACATGGTTTCTCTAAGTGGTCTGGACTCTGGTTGAAAACACTGGTTCCCAGTTACCAAAGGTGCAAATATTTCTTTGTGGTCTTCAACAGATGCATGGACAGAACAGGCAGGAGCTGGGCTAAACCCCAGTTGATGGGCTATTTTTGTTCAACCCTGAAACTTCTGTTTTCTCCATATACTAGCTGCAAACTCCACCAGTAATCTGCATGGTCTTAAGGTGTCCTTTAACATGTACAAATTTAAAACAACGTACTATACATCACCTAATAGAAATTTGCCCTCTAACATTTAAGGCAGCATCAAATGACTTTTTAAATAAACTATAAATATCCCATGATGTTCTTTGCTTTTTGGCAGTTCAAGGGTTAAGGGTCTTCTGTGGATTTTAGATTTTCTTTTTTATTGTACGGGGTTTTTTTGGGCAGGTTAAAAAGGCTTATGGCTTTTTAAGGCCAAGTAAGAGATTTCAGGCCTAAATTGGTATCCTGTGGTAAAAATAAATGTATCCCAGGTCTTTGGGAGGTCGTTCTGAGGCACAGACTCTAAGGTCATTGTAGATCACCCATCTGAAAGGAAAACAAGATTGATTACATTATATGTGTATAAAAATCATCACAAATTTATCAGGGACTTCTCAGACCCAAACTTCTAAGAGCTTAAAATCTGAAATAAGGTACTGCCATAAGAACAAAAAATCAGAGAAACAGCCAAAGCTGGATTACTGGCACAGTCAGGAAGTGGGAAGGATGAGGGACATACAGAGGAATGTGTACTTGCAGTTCAAGTGCAGGAAAATCAGGGATTCCCGCTGCCAAATAATAGGAGCATATAAAAATCACAGCCAAGATCAGTATTGCAGCACTAGCAATACTAATATCAGCTCATAGTTCAATGGGTTTCTATTGATGAGGAATGAAAGGAAGCTGGGGGAAGCTCAGATAAATGAAGCCAGATACAGAACTGATGTCCCAAAATGAACAGATTTGGAACAGGAAGTACAGGAGAGCTGATGTTACATTTCAGCACAGACCTCGGCAGTATCAGAACTGACTTATCACATCTACAGTCTGTAACAATCTCCATTTCTTTGGTGGGAAATGTATACCTGGTAACAACATTCATGTTTGCCTGCCATGAATACACACCCTGCTCTGTACAGATGTACACTTCAAAGAAAACATTTGTTCATCCTTTTGTGTCTCTCCCAGTTCCACTCACCTTCCTTCTTTTTTGAGATGACAAACATAGTGGCCACTCATTGTGGATGTTCCCATGTGGCTGATGAACCCAAACAGCTCGTATTCTGTTTAAGAAATACAAATGGGACCATAAAACTTTTATTACTAAAATTACAATACGACTTGAGGGGCAGCTTTCTTTCTGACACTGGAGAAACAGCTAAGCACTCCTAACTCAGACTCTGCAACCCCAAACACAGTTTCTGTTAAGACTGCAGCATATTCTCGCTTTAACCAGCAGCCAGATTAACTGTCAAAAATCAAAACAATCCTAATAAACCCCACATAGATCTGTGCATATACAGCAGAGCTGTGATCACAGCCCCTACTAGGAAAGAAAACAGCAGATTCATTCACAGTTCAGAGAGAGCACCACAGAAAGTGCTAGGTATGGAGTTCACTCTGCACACAAATTAGCTATGTCTGTAAGCGTGATCACAGATCCCCTATAAATCAAACAAAAAACAGAAGTTTATATTTCAGCAGCCCATAAAAGAAAGGACAGGAAAGAAACCTCTTCCTTTTATGTTAAGAAAAATTTTGTGCTTAATGTCTCTGGAGAGCACAACATTGGTTCTTTCTCCCCACCCATTCATGCCATTCACCCAAATTACCACCAAAAGTAAAAGGGTACCTTCTTTCAGGATATTGCATAAGGACAAGGGTCTGGATTTTGGTGGAGAGGGCTTTCTGGAGCCATTTTACAGTATCATGTTGGTTATCACGATTTCAGGCACTCAGTAAATGGTCTCAGTCTATAAAGGCTAAGTACCACAAAACATTATTATTCCACATCTTTTTCTTTTCTTTTTTTTTAACCTAATGATAATCAATGTTTCCAATGTCTCCAAGAGACTTAAGATTGGTCTTTATAATGTTAAAAACAAAGAAATGAATGTTTTTGTATAACAACAGCAACCACAGAAATAAAAATCAAATTGGCTGTTAGTTTGGTTTTTTTTTCCTGTAAGACCATTGCAGTTAAGGTCAGAGGTACACGTTTAGAATATACTACAGTTGCTTGAACTGGTCACTCAAGACACTTCAAAAATCATCATGTGATATACTTATTTTAGAACCATCACTGAACTTTGGTAATCTAATGCTTTTACACTTTACCTACTTTACAACTTTGCCATACATTAACCCCATCTTGTGGTTCATTTAGTAGTAGTACAACTGAGGATCTCAAAGGAAAACAAAAACAATACAAAAAGGAAAATAGCTAAGCAGTACATGCAGGATACTAACTATACCTGCTGTATTCAGATTAAGGAACTTGGTTGAAAGGATTATCAAATCTCCCATCAGACCACAAGAGGACAGAAACTCAGGTGGTCTGTAACAGCAACATTATCTTTAGGATGCTCAGCCTCTGAGAATTTGAAGAGTCTAGTTTGTCTTATTATCCTATAGCAACAAAACAAAAAATAAAGCTAGGCCAACAGAGACTTATATGATGTGGCAACAAGAAACTTCTACTCAGGTTATTCAGTGAAGCCAGGGGAAGAGTTTTCTAAGCAAACACAGCCCACAGAATCTAGCAGCCCCACAGAGTTGGACTCAGCCCTAGAAGCAAGATTGAAGTAAATTGTCTGGATCACATCCAAAAAACCCCACAATGACTACTTTCAAAACAGAAAGGAGCTCTATGAATGGTGTAGGTTTGACATGACAAAATGATACCCGGTTCTACATTGAAGGAGAACTTACTTCCAGACCCATCTTTGATCCTGGGTCCCTCTGACCCCGTCTCTGCAATATTGGCATTAGCATTGTTGTCCATATCCATCATGTCCAAAGCAGGCTCACTTTCTTCCTCGTGTTCAGGGTGGCTGAAGATCCATTCCAGTCCACGCTCCAAATTATTGTTCTGTGAATCAAACAAGCAAAAGAACAGCATTTAATAAATTCTCTAGCATCATGCTACTGCTTATTGTTCTTTGAACAGAGTAAGATTCATGTTCAACAGCATTTACAACTTGTAAGATACACACTCTACCTTCACGAAAGCACTATACAACAGGCACTCTGCAGAGCTTGCTAGATCGAAAACAAATTCTCCCACAATTAATCCCCATGACCCCCAGGTTCTGATCTTGAAGATGCACAGTCTTTAGGCATCCAGGTTGTTTCTCAGAAGATGGTAAAAGCAGCTGAGTCTGTCTTGTTTTCCTCCACACTTTAACATTCACGTGAAACACAAACCACCTTCCCCACTCTAACCCAGTCAAGTCAGGCATCCCATGCTTTGGCAGCATAGTTCTACATGCATCATCCACAAACTGGATTTTTATACACATTTCAAAGGCATCTGAGCATGCACATGTACAAAGTACTTAACATGAAATGAAACCCAAACTACCAATAACTCATGGAACTCACTGTTGCCTTCAGTGCTTGGATTGCTAGATTCCTTTGGAAGCCCATTGAAATTATAATTGCAATCATCTCTTCAGGAGGTTGGTTATCTAGCCCAACAGCCCCAAATGCAGCTGCTCCATTGGAAGCTACTTCTCCATATGCAGGTATGACCAATGGCTCAGCAAAGTCTGGAACAAACAGACATTCATCAGTTTGTTCTTTTGCCCCACTGAACTGGAAAAATCAACAAACAACAAATAGGACCTCAAAAGCATTCCTGGACCAGTTGGGATTCAGGTGCCTGGAAAGCCTTAAAAACAACAAAATGAACATGCACAGCACAAAATATCTAGGCGGACAAACTCATACCGAGCAGTATGGAACAACTTGGCACATCACAGAAGTGAAACAGCTACAGGAAAGTAGCAAAGATAAGTACGGAAGCAATGATGGCACCAAAGTCAACACCCAGCTGATATACATATAGCTGTAAAATGAATTGATTCCATAGCTGAACTACATCAGTTAAGCCCAAGTGAAACTCATTCCCCATTTACATAGCAGCACAAAAACCCACGGCAAAGTGTGAACTCAACCAAATCTGGAGTTTCCTGGCAAGGAAGTGCTCAGATATACTCAGTGTTGAATCATGAGTCCAGACTTTGCATAGATGAAACACAGGAAGTGGAAAACATCTAGCAGCCCTGTCCATCACCAGACAGCCCAAGTTCTAAGTACATCATGAATGCTCTAACCTGAGCTAGAGGAGGCTGATATGGAAGAAAAGCATCTGGACCACAGGATTCTTTGTACTTACACTTAATCACAAGTCAACTTTCCCCTTAGCAGCATGGACCTAAGCAAAGTGCAGAAAGCAGAGAGCTGGCCCACATGATCAGTGAGGACAGGAGAGTACTTCTGGTGTAGCTTAGGTTTGTTGTCTTCTTCTAAGCAGAGGATGGGATGCCACACTATGGACAAGATCTGCATATCCCAGCTTAGGAAAATCCACTCACACCTCCAGGTTTCCTGGGGTGGGGAAGGTGGCCGTTTGTTTCTGTGTCACACATTATAACATTTCTACTGACTGACAAAATATACAATCAAGAGTTGAGTTTAACTTATACCTTTCAATCACTAACCTGATTCCTCCATGTGTGCAATGATCCAGTTGAAAGCAACTTCAGCACCCAGGTTGCCTGTATAGTACACAGCTTTCCGACATGCTTCCAAAGGAAAACCCATCTCTGCCAGTTGCATAACTGAACACTCGTCAATATCTAGAGCTAAAAGAAAGAACTTTCTAAAATATAAAAGTCTAATTTTATCCACTGTATAGTATTTCTTATCATTATTCATGGTGCCACATACTACAACACATATTGTTTGGATTTGTTTTAGTACTATAGTAAGCCCACACCTACTAGAAAACAGCCTTGTACAAAGCATTTGTTATGGACATTTGTTATAGTATTTATCACAGACTTACTGGTAATCTTTTGTCACCATAATATACATAAGATCCTTAAACATTTATGAATTCCTACAGGACTTTATTTACTAAAAGCACTCACCACTGGATTTCAAGGGGTGAAGAAATTAGGTGCTGTGCTTAGCTAAAGATGGCAGCCAAAAGCAATCACCTTTCTTAAAGGCAGGATCTTGCAGGTCAGAGAAACAACAGCTGCTGAATCTAGCAGTCTCCAGTTGTACTTCATCTCTGAATGACAGGGCTTGACAGCTTCAGCTGAGATCAGAGTCCAGAGGGAGCCAGGATTAGGCAGCTGTGACCCTGAGAACTGCAAGATCCCTCTGATGAGCAGCAGATAGAGGAGCAGCTCATATTCTGGCTATGCTGATGTTACTACAGACTCTTAAAGAATCCTGCACACATGGAAGTAAACACTGAACATGTGCAAAAATCAGCTGTTATTTAGAAGCATGCAGGGCAATACTTCCCACATCTCTATGCAGATAGAGAAGCCATTAGCGGAGCAAAAGCATGAACATTTTTTAAGCAGCTGAAGTACCAGTCTCAGAAAAATGAGATACGTACACTCCATGACATTGTTCATCATCCGACCTGAAAATTAACAAAGAAGAAACAAACAAACAAACAAAAAGAAAAAAAAAAACAATCAGGAAAAAAATTTAAGATGAAAGCAAAATAGATTCATACGGGAAAAACAAATCCACATTTGACCTCACACAGGCAAGGCATGTTCATCCCACATCCCTGAGTTTTTTGCCATGAGTTAAACCAGGGATGTTTCTGCCAAGTAATTTCCCTAACTAACCTCAGAGCAAAGTGTCACTGGTACTATAAACCAGTAGGAAATACAGCTCATGGCTTATCTAAACCAATTTTAAGCAAGGATCTGTTTTGTTAAAAATTAGGTACCATCACCCATGCATTTACGCTAAATCTAGGTTAGTCCACTGAGCAAGAGGATAAAAAAGAGTAAGCCTTTGTAAGGATCCTACAGATAAGGGACAAAATTAAAAACTCAAGAGAACTCAATTTTTCCATAGCCTTTGCTCTGATGCACAATTTCAGGTACTAACTTCCTTTCACATACAAATAGCTTGATGTATGTATGTACCACCACTAGTATAAATATCCAAGCAAAAGGGGCAATCATATCATGGGAATAGTTGCATTACTGGTTTCCTATTAAATACCAAAGCACCCAAACTTAAGACATCTGGAGGAAATTGCAGCAACCTGGGTCTAAGGTCACACTATAAAACCAAGATTTTACTTGCTATAAACCATTTAATCCTCCAGAGAAACCCAGGGAATGAGGAAGGGGGATATTCTAATATTCTTGTTTCTGAACTTTAGCATAATAGAAACAGTATTTACAAAAAAAAGCAGCATAGCATGTTAATTACACTCTT
>NW_009942709.1:0-4070 GCF_000696875.1 Nestor notabilis | reverse complement strand
CTTTCTGCTCTATAAATATTTCAGTCAGCAGTTTGACATCAGCTCCTTGAGATAGAGCCCTTTTTAATGGGCTGTACAGCCCACGTACACCCAGAGAAGTGGACTGTGCATGCCTGCACGGCTGCTAGGGCCTACTGCAACCTAACAAATCTTGAAATTTAAAAATTTTGAATCTTAATCTATGCCTGTAAAGTGGTTTTCTTAAACTGTTGTCCTTTGTGTTTTAAGTATCACTGTACTGTGAAGTAATCTATTCTGCAGACATAGTGTGTTTGTTGTTCCGCCTTGAACTAAAGGGTTTCAAGATAAAGTAAATCGTGACTAAACAGAAAACCATCTGCTCAGAACTGTAACACTTAAATCCTACAGCAAGCAATCGTAGTAACTGACAGATTTTAAAATTCCTTCCAACCAGGATGGACCATATACTGTACACAAGAACTAACCGATTGATTTAGCTACAGTACCACCCAGACTACTTTATCATCAGGTTTTAAACAAAACTTAGTACAAAAGTACTCAAAAGATAACAGCAGTTTAGTAACAGCTCTTATGAAAATGTAAGAAATGAGTGGATTAACACTCCACCCCACTTATGACACCTGTCATGAGACTCAGCATATGGGTCTGAGACCAAGTCCTTTGCACCAGGCCCCAGGAAGTGCACAGTGACTTTACTGAAAGGGAGTGATGAACATGTGCCAAAGGCCAATGAACAGTCAGAAGATGTTCTCTGCATGTAGCTGATTTTCATAAGTCTAGAGGTGTTCACACACTTCTCTGTTCCCTTAAGTCTTACATACCAGTGAACATTCAACGAAGATGAGCACAAGGACTTCATCGTTAAGTAAGGACGATTATCCATGCATATGGAAGACATGAAACAATTCTGCTAGTAAAGATTAAGAGATTATAATGCAGCACAAGCTGCTCCATTGAGCAGCACTACACTATGGCAAAAGAGGCAACCATCACACAGCAGGGTAAGTACGAGACTGTAGTCAGTAAAGCAAGTGAAATAATCTATTTCACAAAATAGAATGTCCATCTATGAGCACAACAGTTTCACAAGAATGTGAATTATTTCGGAGAGTCCAGAACAGCGTCAACCATAAATCCTGAAAACATCCAAGCAGAAAAGCTGGAAGGAACTAGAGTTGTCTAGTAGAGAGGAAAATAAAAGGCTGTGTGGTCTTGTAAGAGTCTTCAATTATAAAAGCACAAAAGCTGCTATTTTGTTCGTAGCTCTAAAAGATGAAAGAGAATCAATACATGCTAGAGGGAAAGAGGACTATAGGCAAGAATCAGAAGAAAGTCAGTAAATACCTTTTGGGTCATCAGGAATGATAATGGGAGGAGCAATGTCAGGAAGTTCCTCTTCTCCTGTCTGGAGACCCCTGGCCCGAAGGTGGCTGATATCTAGGAAATCTGGCATGTCTATAGAAACATCTACAGAAGCAGAGAAACAGCCAAAGTTTACGAATCCAGTGAAATGACCTAATGGTGCAACCTACCCCCTTAGAGAGGCAGACTCTGGTACTCAAGGTACAAACACATCCAGGATTGCCCTCCTGAAAACAGTTATTTGAGAAATTCAGAACACTAAAGCACAGTTTACCAAGGAGGCCAGACTATATGAAACTGTATTTTTACTCCACAGACCTAATGGATTAGTTTTGAGGAATAGATTCAACTAGGATCTTCACAGCATAAACCCGAGACTCAATCCAGGTTCTCATTACAGACCAAAGTGCGTACATCTTGCAGACTACCTTGGGCAGAATGAGAAAAAGGTAAATATAAAAAGCACATACCAAGCTTTTTGGGTATCCAGTCAAGGCCAAAGGTGAATTTCTTTATCTGCACCACTAAGTACTCAGGAAACGAAGCAAACCGAGAAGTCCTGGGATGTACAAGATACACAATTCATTGAAAAAAGGCAACGAAATCACAAGCAGCACATATTTCAGAACCTCATTCAGATGAGATGAATCACTTTAGCCCTGAGTAAGATCAAGTGATGGATTTTACAAACATAAGCTTCAAAAAACATTTTCAAGTACATTGGAAAAGTACGGTAACACCTTTCTATACATTCATATCCCGAATGTCAGCTCAAACCCTTGCAGACAATTCAGCTTCTAGGACGATTATAGAAAACAACTGCAAGTAATATTAAACTTGCTCACTCAAGGTGTTCTGAAGTTGAATGTCAGGAAATAAATTTTGAATTTGCTAGAACTTCAGGGCACAGGCTTAAAACACATCTTGGACAGAATGGAGTAACAATTCAATCTGCATTTTATTCTCTCCCTTTCTAGTAACAGTAGCATTGTCCATGAGGTATAAGTCTACCTATAAGGCATTTCATTTAGCAAAGATTAAAAAAGCTGTCATTTGTATTTTTCCACATGAAAGTGCTATATAAAAAATCCTACATGATATTCTTACTGAGCTACTATAATATTTATCAAAATAGAGGATGACTCCAGTTCAAGGGCATCCCTGATACTTGCCCAATTAGCAAAAAGAAAAAGTTTAACCTTGAACAGTGTAACATTATATGTACCACCATTCTTCTCCTCTCTGGGTAAAGTACAGTAAATGCATCCTAAATATAAGATCTTACCACACTATAAGTAACTACTTTGTAAATTCTTGAGAGCAATCTTGTACCATTGCCCCATGTAAATCACAGCAAACTTAACAGATGCAACCAAACACTGTAGCATACAAAGGTGATGGGTAGAAATCCAAATGCAAACAAATTAAAATATGACAACATAATAAACCCGAAGTTTTCCTTACTTCACAAATGCAAAAGTTTCCGTTTATCTAAAGAACTTTCTCAGAAGAAACAACACTTCTGTTTCCTTCACGCTGTTTTGCTGTCACACAATGCCCCTCAGCATCCTTAGTGAAATGAAGACATTAAGAGACCAAGCACAGAGTTCCAGACCTTATCTGCTACCACACGATACAGAGCTCTATGACTAGTTGATAGATAGGATCCAATTTTAAAACATGGGCAGACAATTAAGATACAAGCATTTAAAGTTCAAGCTCTTAACAACCAGAATGCATCACCTCTTGAAGTCTGACAATTGAGAAAAATTTACTTCCTGCTCAATTGGTCAGGCTTGATCTGCACATTACATTTATGAGCCCCAACACTACTATAATGCCAAAGCCCACTACACCTTTGTCTGTTTCTGTCTGCATTATGTCCAGGTAGCAAGATAAGCACACAGCACTACCATATATATTTTTAATAGGCAGTCAGACACACTCACTTCACTCCTGCAGACTTTGCTTGAAGAGCACTGCTCCAGAAATCCTCTACATTGCTTGGTTCAGAAAAGGCCTGCAGACACGCACTAAATGGGATCTTGGCACGAACAAGCTCTGGTAGAGGTCTCCTTGTAGCTTCTGCTTCTCGCCTCTTCAACTCATAGGCAATTAATTCATCTGAGAAATATACACAACACTAATAGCTAAATGAACATTGTCAGGGTTGTAACATTCCTCACCAGTCTTATTTTTGAAAGTTTTAGAAATGCAAAACCCCACTTACCAATAAAAAACTTTATGGCTTTAACTAGACATCAAATCTTTTTGTCTGCATTAGGGTCAGGAGCTACACTTAGAACCACACCTCTTTTCTGAAGGCTTCTGTTCAGGGATATTGTCCGGGAAGCTAAGGCCCAGTTAGAATTAGATTTGGCAAGGGATGTGAAAGATAACAGGAAAGGCTTCTATAGGTACGTAGCAAATAAAAGACAGAGTAGGGACAATGTGCGTGGTTGGTGACAGCCAACATGGCTTCATTAAGGGGAAATCCTGCCTGACCAATTTGGTGGCCTTCTATGATGGGGCTATGGAACTAATAGACAGGGGCAGAGCAGCTGACCTAATAGCAGCCTTCCAGTATCTGAAGTGGGTCTACAAGGATGCTGGGAAGGGACTCCTCATTAGGAACTGTACTGGTAATGGGTTAAAACTTAAACAGGGGAAGTTTAGATTACATAACTAGATGACCTTGTGGTCAATTGCCGAGGTGAGTATCTCCC